>NC_088866.1:1191742-1219242 GCF_032884065.1 Artemia franciscana
ATATATAGAACAATTTATTTTAACAGAAGAAACAGAGGTTTTTTGCTGAAGCTGGTGGAGCGGACGGAGAGTTATTCGGCAACACAATTTACCTGGAGAAATTCAAGTCTTGGAATGGCATTTTAATTGAGGCAGATCCATTTTATTTCCACGAGTTACTATACAAAAGAAGAAAAACATATGCGGTTAAAGTGTGCCTAAGCACTTCAGACTCTTCTTACAGCGCTCGTTTTCAACACGAAGGAATTCTCTACAAAAAGAACGGCCGAATGCGTAAAAGTAAGGATTTTTTCGTCTAAAAGTACTAGTTTCAATTCAAAGTATCTTCTCTTTGTTACGTCCTGAAATTAATATCGTATAATAAACGTGACATTGCCCTCAACAAAGAAATTTTGGTACGTTGGGTGGTGCAAGATTTAAGCGTTCCTGGTAATCTAAATTATCTTGATCCCTCCCCCCTTCTCTCCCAGGTACTGCTATTTGGTAATAAAATAAGTAAGATTATACACACAATCAAATCAACTCAAATAATAGATTTATTAGACGCTATAACACTGAGATTTTCATATATCTATTTATTCAAGAATCCGTCGTACTAAATACATGATGACAAAGTATTCAAAGGCAACGTTATAGCGTTGCCTATAGTAAAGGCCATTGTTTTTTCCCAGGGGCACTTCATGAGGAGGGAGTTGCCCTATAAACTTCAAAGGAGGGTCATTCAATTGGAAACTGGAAGTTCTTGTAAAGTTTTTAAGAGCCAAAAGTGATTGGAGGGAAAATACCCCTCCCCATCACACGACGTTTTTCACCAAATGCATACGATAAGAATTTTGGTTTAGCCATTCTGTCAAAAATAGTTCATATATCTTATAACAAAAACTGCGGGGTGGACACGATCCACACGGGCCAGGGGCAGGCATTGTAAATTATGCCCCGGGGACACAAATAGTTCTTACGGAAGGGATGCTTTTAAAAAGTTCAAAGAGGGCTCATTTGATGTTAAATTAAAAGTTCTAGTTCACTTCTTCAGAGTTGAAAAAGATCTAAGAGCAACTAGCCTCCCACGCCCTTTTGCCCAAAGTAAGTAAGTAAGACGGCACTAGACCCTTAAGGTCTAAACAGGCGGTGCTGATCTGTGTTTCATGGCCCTTCAGCCAGGAAGTGCAAGGGGGCTGGGGGCAAACCATCCTGTGCTATCGCACACCCTTCCTGCTTACCTTCCTCAGATTTCTCCAGGTACCCATTTAGAGCTGGGTCGACTCTGGCTGAGCTTACAGAGTCACACCACTGACCCCCGTCCTAAACTAAATAACTGGTCACAACTGGGACTGAACCCGTGTTCTTCGGACACAGGAGTCCGACGCCAGCACGCCAACCACTCGGCCAGGACTGCAGTGCCAATTTCCCCAAACCTATCCAATAAAAATTTTGAGATAGTCATTTAATAAACACTAGCTATAGAATCCGATAATAAAAATTCTGGGGTCAACACAACCCCCAAAGCCCGGGAGAAGGCCATATAGGTCATGCCCTTGGGGCATATGTTGTTCTTCCAAAAGGTATGCTCGTAATAATTTCAGTAATTTCAGAGAGTGCTGATTTGATTGATTGATTGATTGATTGGAAATTGAAAGTTTTAGTACACTTTTAAAGACTCAAAAGAGATAGAGGGGTAACCTCAAACCCTTTTCTCCCAAATTCATCCGAAAAATTTTTTTAGATAACTATTTTTTAGAACAATCCAAATATTAGAAAATAAGAACTCCGGGGTCGACACAAACCCCAGAGCCTGGGGGCAAGTGTTTTAAGTTATGCGCCGGGGATATATAAGGCTTATATTTTAGGGGAAGTCATTTAAATTTCAGAGGTGGCTCATTTGAATTAGAATTGGAAGTTCTAGTTACCTTTTTCTCAAAAGAGATCGGAGGGCATCTACTCCCACCCCATACCAGACAAACCCTCTTTCCCCAAATGTGTCCAATCAAAATTGTGAGATTGCCAGTTTGTTTGAAATAGTCGAAAGATCAGATAACAAAAATTTGGGGATCAGCATAGCCCCCATGAGCCCGGGGAAGGGTTGTAACTTTTTGGCAGGTGTATATAAGGTCTTATGGAAGAAGTGGTCGCATAAACTTTGGAGGGACTAAAATGATCGTAAATTCAAAGTTCTAGTTCCACTTTTAGAAGTCAAAAATGATCTGATGGCCGCAAGCCCTCCTCCCCAGCAACCCTCTTTTCCCCAAATGTATCCAATTGAACTATTTAAATAGCCAATTTATTCCCAAATTTACCAAAAATCATAAAAAAATTTCCATGGATAACAAATCCCCCAGAACCTGGGGGAAAGTGTTGCAACTTATGCCCCCAGGGCAGACTAGGCTCTTATGGAAAGTATGGTAGCATAAAATTCAGGAGGGTGGGGGGGGGCTCATTTGACCGTAAATTGGAATTTCTAGTACCCTTTGCATGATTTAAAAGTGACCAAAGGGCTACTAGCCTCTCCCTCTAAGGCCCTTTTTAACCAAATTTATGCAATCAGGATTTTGAGATAGCTGTTTTGTTCAAAAAGAAAATAACAAAAAGAGGAAATAACAGAAGAGGAAATGAAGAGGAAATAACAAAAACTCCGTGTTTGACACAAAATCTCATCCCCAGAGCCAGTGGGCAAGTTATGAACCATAGAGTGGGCAAATCATGAACCAGAGCCAGTGGGCAAGTTATGAGCAAGTTAAATAAGTCATGAACCAGGAGAAAATAAGGTTCTTATGTAATGAGTGGTTGCGTAAACTTCAGAGGTGGTCAATTGGAAATAGGAAGTTCTAGTTGCCTTTTAAAGACTCAAAAGGGAACACAGGGCATCTAAAGCCTCCCCCCCCCTCAATCACACCCTCTTTTCCCCAAACGTATTAAATTATAAATTTTTAGATAGTTATGTTCTAAAATAGTTCAACAATCAGATAAAAAAAAATTGGGGTCATAGCCCCCCAGAGCCTGGGAGAAGGGCTGTAAACTATGGCCGGAGGCATATAAGATTCTTATGGAAGAAGAAAACTTCGGATGGGAAATGACTAGAAATTTAAAGTTATATGAGAGTCGAATGTAATCTGGTAGAGACTAGCAACCTTCCCCCTCCCACCAACCGTCTTGTTCCCAAATATATTTGAAATATTGAGATTTTCATAGTCAAAAATAGACAAAAGACTATATTGCAAAAACGTCAGGGTTTACACAGCCCCCAGAATTCGGACGCATACAAGGTTTTTACGCAGCGTATAACTTCGCCGGGGGCTCATTCTATGGAAAATTTAAAGTTTTAGTTCCCTTTTCAAGAATCAAGAAGGACCGAAGGGCAACTAGCTCTTACCCATCTGATTGAATTTTTGAGATTTTGCTATTTTGTCCAAATATTTCAAAATATCAGTTAAAAAAAAACCGGGTCAACGCAAACCCCCAGAGTAATGGGGAAAGTATTGTATATTATGTTCAGAGGGAACATAGGGTTCAAACATTATCAACGTTATTCTAATTCAAAAATCAGGAAAATTTAACCAAATTTTATCAGCTCGTTCCAAAACTTCTTCACTACAAAAGATAATAGGGCTATTGACCGTTTCCCTAATGGTAAAATCATAAAGCCTACAGTGTCTTTGGCGCTTTCCTAAAAAGAATTATATTACAAGTATAAGAAGTGACAGAATAAATACTCCCGTGACAGCCCTATCCCTCCATTTAAATAAAAACCCTATCCCTCCATTTCCGTGACACCCCTATCCCGTCATTCCCTGACATCCAGCAGGAGTTGGTTGAGTCATAGGGAATGTTTTCTAAGAGACACGGGTGTCTCTTAGAATGTCTACTTTTGCATGTTATGTTTGTTTGTTACATAATCGAGAGTGTTCAGAAAACATATGAGGGCCATCGAAAGAACCTTCAGGATCTGCAAGTCAAGATACAATTGTTACCTTTTATTTATTCTTAAAGAGAATTACATTTTTTATTCTTAGAAAAACCTTCAGGACCGCTAATGGGGACCTTCAAGACAACGGGTCCTAGCTTCCAATTCCAACAGGGTCCCTTGCATCCAATATTACTGGGTCCAATAGCAACCAATTGACACGGGGGACAGCAGTTCACTCCAAGAGGGACCCTAGCATCTATTCCCACCTGGGTGCCTTTGTATCCAATTTCAACGGACCCCCTAACCTAACGATCGGAGGCCTTAGCATCGGAAGCAGTTAAGATGTTAAAAGTAGAATAGCTTAGGCTCACGATTTTTTTTTCACGGTTTACAAAAATTTTGGGGAACAGGAAAATAAGTCTACAAGCCAAGATTAGAATATTGAAATCTAGAGTGGTGGTAGTGGTCAAATATGGTTCTGAAGCAAGGGCGCTCCGAAAGGTGGATGATGATCTGATAGATATTTTCCAGAAAAATTGCCTACGGATTGTTTTAGAGACCCAGCTGACCGACCGTATTTCAAACAATAGGATCCACAGAAAATGTGGTTTAATCCTTCTTTTTAGGGCTATAATGAAACTTTGAATGAAAGATTAAATGGATAGTTTCACTTGCCTTCTTTACCTTGTTACAGATATTTTTCACGGCTAAAAGAAGTTTGAAAGAATAGGGAGATAAGTCTTCAAACCATGATTAGCAAATCAACGCAAATGCGTAGCAGTGTTGGCCTCAGGCGGCTTGGTGTTGTGATTAGTTGTTAGTAGCAGTAGTAGTAGTAGTAGTATTAGTAGTAGTAGTAGTAATAATAATAGCATTAGTAGCAGTAGTAGTAGTCGTAGTAGTAGTAATACGAATAATTACGAGTTAACCCTTAGTAATAATACAAAGAAATAAATTTGCATTTCTTTAGCGGAATTTTTTTAGCGACAAAGTAAAAAAATTACAGATTTACAAACTTACAAAGTATACACAAAATTATATTCTCCCTTTTTCAAGGTTTAGTCAGGTTTAATTAAGAAAAAGGAAAAAACTAAACTTAAAGTACACTGCTTTGTGACAAAACTCATGTTGAGATCCATAAACATAAAAGATTCTTCACTAAAACGTAGTACGGCTCCCGCTTCACTCTTCGACACAACCACACGTTTCCTCCTTATATATTTTTTTATCTTAACCATAGGGTCCCCCCTCCCTCTCTGGAGGTGCAACCACCTCATTTAAATATACTAAAAAATCCTAACTTCATCTGATTTAATTTATCTTTCTTTTTTATCATTCACTTATTGACCTTTAACTAAATATTTCTTTAAATTATTTTTAAAAGACCCGAGGGAGCTCTATGTCTCAGCTCTTTTGGAAGCATGTTCCATACTTTAGAATATGCTCCATCCGTGGAAAAAACTGAACGTATTGTTGGAGTTCGTCTTACTTGAAGGTCAAAGGCAGAGCACGTTTTTCGATTATGTTGTTCAGATATCCTAAAACAGATTGTGGAAGGGAGATGGAAGTAAACTGGATAAAAATTTAAAAACAAAAACTGAGCACGATAGACGGTAAAGGGAACCAAGGGACGGATAATCATCTACATTTCCAATAATTTTCAATACACGTTTCTGGATTGAGTCAAGTCTCTTCAGGTGTGATTTGAAGGTTGTCTGCCAAATTATGGCACAATACTGCAGGTGAGGTTTCAGAAGTCCCTTGTAAAGTAGACTAAGGGTTTCTTGAGGAAATACGTGCTTCAGTTTCCTGCTGATTCCAAGATTGCGGGAGAGTTTCAACTCCAAAGCCAGGATGTGGTTTGGAAATAAGAGGTATTCGTCCAAGAGTGCACCTAGATACCTCGCAAAACCCCTTTCTGGCCGCCTGATCATTCCTCTAGAAGTCGTAACTCCAGTTATTTCTTGATGAATAGTTCCAATCCTTGAAAAGAATAGCACAAACGATTTGTTGACATTTATTACAAATCGATTTGCATCCATCCAAACGTATGAGTTTGCAGCACCGTGAGGTCCTGAAATCTGGGTTCAGAACATGACTTAGATCATTCACATGAATCAGAAATAACAATGGACCTAGGATCAATCCCTGTGGCAAACCGAAGTTTACCATGATATCATTCAACGAATCTTCTTCTATGTACATATGTCGATTGCCAAGGTAGAACAGGAACCATTTCAGCGCCTCTCCTCTAACGCTGATTTGTTCTAGTTTACCTAGTAGAATTCCATGATCCATACTGTCGAAAACTTTGTTGATATCAAGTAAAATGGAAGCTAGCAAAATTCCCAGGTCGATTGCTTTGTTGATAAATAAGCTCAGTTACGTCAGTGCATCTTCAGTTGGATTCCCTGGTCTGAATCCGAATTGTCGTTGGTTGAGGAGAAAAGAGTAAAGTTGATTCTTCATAGGTTTTTCAAAGACTTTGGAAAATACCGAGAGAATTGCGATGGGTCGAAAGTTAGATGGGTCATCTTGAGGACCACCTTTATGGAGAGGTACTATACTTGCTTTCTTGAGGAGTGATTGGAATACCCCTTTCCACAATGAGAGGCTTATCAAATGTGTTAAAGGTTGTAATACAGACGGCAACACTGCTTCCAGCACTTTTGTGTGAACCCGGACGCAGATGTACCTCTCAAGTCTTTGATAATCATTGAGACGTCGAGGGAAGTTAGAGTAATGACTGCCATTGACTTAATACACGCTGGATCTAGAAAATCCTTGTAGGATTTTGCTTGGGGTGTTACTGTATTCGCCCTCCAATGCTGGCGAGGAAATTGCAAAGTGCTTTCGGAAGTTCGGTTTGCTCAGTTAAGGTTTTTCCATTGACAGTAATTTTGGAGGGTAGTTCAGGTTTTTAATCGTTGGGTCATAATAGTGAATTAATTTTGTCCCCTGAAAGCGGTTTTGTTGTAACTAAGGTTTTCGAAATTCCTAGAAAAACGACTTTGAAATTTTCACCTTTGCGGGAACTTACACGGTACAACCGATTTTCTTCGCAAATATAACAAAAAAGGAGAAAAAATAACTAGGAGGGTCTCCTGAATATGAGATGGAAAAGGTGAAGTTTTCATTGTCAACACTTGAGCTGAAATACAGATACGATAATCTGACATTGCCGAAATTTTAGTAAACTTAGATACGACAAAATGTTGTGGGCTGACTATTCTTTTCACCATGAAGACGACAAACGAGTTCTGATGTAACAATACTATTTGAAAAAGCACAAATATTAAAAAAAAAACTCAAAACTCAACAAAAAACTCATTTTCGTTGAGTTTCTTTGCTGGCCGCCGTTTTGTTTCAATGGAATCCTCCTCTAAACATGTTCTTGCGCAGATGGAGAGGCTTCCACACGTTCAGTATCCCCCTTGACCTTGTAGTACTGTTCAATGTTGGTTTTAAAATACTTCTGGTCTTTGCTGGGGATGAAATTCAGGAGATACTTGACTTCTTTGATTTTCGCATCAGGTTGATCAATATTTTTGCCACAAAGTTTGGGCAAAACAGGACGTTCAACAGCACAGACAGCCGAAGTATTGGGACATTTTTAACCGAAGTACATTCTTGTGATATAGTAGCCATTTGCAAGTCTCCAGAGAAGGAAGTTTTGAACCAAACTCTCTTAACGCTATCCTGACAGAACTCAAGTTCTTTTACCTTTGAATACGGTACCAACGAGTACTTGTACAGCTTTGCTGGCTTTTGAAAGTCAAAGAACTTTGACTGCGTCACTTGCAGGAAATTCAAAGGACGTATCTTTCTTACTTTCAGTAATTTCCTCACCAGGTTTATCGGAGAAAACAAATCAAGGTGCTTTAGCCTCCACTCAATAGTGCTATGTATAGCATCAACCTCCTGTATAGTCGAATGACTTGGTTCACAATACTTCATAACCACTTTTTCTAAGCGTGGAAATGTTCCTAGAACATATTGGATGGCGAAGCTTATAATTGAATTTCGGTTCTGAGACACGCAGAAGTCCGACCAAGCAATTAACTGGCAGATATCAGGGTAAGCATCAAGAAGTTTTCAAGTATGGTCAAAAGTCTTCTAGCTATTTCGTTTGCTCCATGTCACGCCTCAAACTCGGACCAAATGCAACAGTATACCTCATTGATTTTATTACTGTTTCAGACTGTCTGAGAAACTTACTGTTTCATTATGAATTCATTTTTTTAATGTTATATAATCTACAAGCCCCAATTTTCAACGATTAAGTTGGATAAATAAATTTAATTTTGCTGTTTATACCATTTTCTTCTTCCTTGACGTCAATTTTTCAATTAAAGTGTGCCTTTTCGGTCGTTTTGACAAAATGATACTACGTTTTCTCAGTGCCAAAATCATTTATAGTTAGGTTAAGTTGGATTAATTAGAAAAGGTCAAAAAGTGCTTGAATTTGAATTTGCGATGGAAGCTATTATTAAATTCGTTAAGAACATAAAAAAGGCAGAGAGTGGTATGTTCCCTTTATTTGTAAGTCAATAATACAAACTGCGAAAAATATACCGACATATACCGGCTGCTGCGTTACAAGGGAGCACTATCAAAATACGGTCATAGCCCAGATTTATTCTGACCACAGATACGCAACAAAAATCATAACAAATCTGGTATTTGACAATATTAAATTATACTCTATGTATGTGCAGTGCAATATATAATATTATATATGCAATATAAGCTATAAAATGTATTATATTCTTGGAACAAAATATTAGTCAGTTCCACAAAATGAAGAACTTGATTCATGTAAACATTGTGCAACTTGTGCAGATGTTAATAATGTCCGTTTGTGACTCATCGTGAAACTTTTACCACATTTTTTCTTCTTAAAAAGTGTACGTCGACGGAGTTACGACAAAAATGCCCATGTAATTTTCCCATAGGAGATACGACAAACCGCTCTTAACAAAACGGCGAAATGCGAGATACGATAAACGAGTAAATTTAAAATTGAGGCACTTCTAGTTGAGATACAAAATTGAGGCACTTCTAGTTGAAATGGTCGACAAAATCAGACAAAGCAAAAAATTTCACATTAGATGGCAGTCTTAACTCCACTTCCGAAAAGTTGCAGATACGACAAAACCGCTCTCAGGGGATGAATTGTCTTCCAAACTTTCCTTCCATCCTTACCACTTTCAGCTAGTTTTGTATTAAAATATTCTCTTTTGGCCTTTCTGAGAATTGATTGGAGGCATTTCTTATAAGATTCATAAATTTCTAGGCTAGCTATGGTTGGTCGGTTACGGTATTCAGCCCAAAGCTTGTTCTTCTTATTAATACATCTGAGTAAACTCTTAATAACCCACGGATAAATTGGTGTATTTATTCTCCCATGTTTAGCTGCTTTTTCTTTAAAACAATGTGCTTTGTATAAAGTTGTAAACATATTATGGAATGCTTCGAAACCTTTGTTCAGATCTTTTTTTTCCAGAACACTATCCCATGTAATTTTCTCCAGTTCATCATTTAATGACCTTGAATTTCCTTCACGTTTGCTGACATTACTACTACCACTGCTATCACTAATAATAACTCACTGCAGCAACAAGCCACCTAAGGCCAACATAGCTTCGCACGCTCTTCCTCCAACCTAATACATTCAAGGCCTCCCTCTTTACGCCCTCCCAGGAAGTTCACATTTCCTTTATTTCTATTTTAGAAATAAAATACCTATTTCTATTTTACCTTTATTTAGTAAAATCTATCAAAAAGTTATTTATAAACGATTGTATGATTTTTTGGATTCAAAGAAAATTTTGTATAATGGACAGTTTGGTTTCCGAATTAAACATTCCACTAGTCATGCAGTACACCATCTTTTAAGTTTTGTTGATAATGCGCTTGAAAATAATATGGCTCCTTTAACTGTTTTTGTAGATTTCCGTAAGGCTTTTGACACTGTTGATTTTAATACTCTTCTAAGTAGACTAAGAGGGCTTGGGTTAGGTAGTACTTGTGTAAAGTGGTTTTTATCGGATTTGCATGGCCGGACTATCAAAGTTGCTTTATCAGATATATTAAGCAGAGAGTTCGGTGTTAAGTGTGGAGTGCCTCAAGGTTCCGTGCTGGGACCTCTACTTTATCTTATTTATGTTAATTTGTTGGCTTCACATGTTGGAGTTGAAGCGCTGACCTCTTTCCTGGACAACACTGCGATAACAGCAATTGGTAGTTGTTTGGTGCAGATTGCACATAAGGCTAATTTAACACTTGAACGTTTGCGCAGTTTTACAGAAGGTAGTTCCTTAGCAGTTAACGCATCTAAAACAAATTACATTATCTTTAGTAGAGCAGGTAGGTTACGTAATGATAATAATAACATTTTTTGGACATTTACCCATTAAACAAGTTTTTGAAATTAGGTATTTGGGGTTTTATTTAGATAATAATATTAGTTGGAAAAAGCATTGTTGTGTTATTGGTGCTAAAATGGCTAGGGGTCTAGGAATTTTGAGACGTGCAAAAAAAACTTTTCCAATCAAGATTTTAAAAATCATTTATTTTTCCCTTGTTCATCCTTATATAGATTATGGTTTTGTTCATTGGGCTAGCAATTTCTTTTCTAATTATAAAAGGATCCAGATTTTGCAAAATAAAAACATTCGGTTGATTGCGGACATAAAAGAGCAGGTTGAATCCAAAACTATTGCTAGCTTTTCCTGGTGTAATGTTTTAAATGATGGTCAGATTCGTGACTACTAAGCATCAATTTTTGTGTTCCAGAGAATAAAACATATATGCCCGGAGTATTTTCATGATTATTTTTCCATGAATCAGGAGTACCATAATTATGATACAAGAAATTCACAACTTTTAAGCCATGAACAAAGAAAAACAGTTAGATCCTCATATGTGGTTCGTAATCAGGGGCCTTCTGTTTGGAATAGTGTGCCAGCTGGCATCAGGGAGTCTGTCACTTTATATGGGTTTAAAAATGAATTGAAAACATTTTATTTAATTCATAGGTTTTGAAGGGCAGGAGGTTTTTGATATTTTTTTGCAGTTTCTTGGTGTCGGGTGGGGGCTGAATACCGGTAAATAATATTTAATGCGATTATTTTGTTGCATTTTGTTCATGTGTATGTGTTGTTGTTTTATATATATATATAAGATAGGCTAGGTGGTTAATCATGAGATGTTATGTTTAGATACTTATTTATAAGATGTAAATCATAATGTGAAATTACAGCAGAAGTCCTTAGGACTTTCTTTTTGATGCAATAATTTATTAGTGTTGTCATTTTTATTTATGTTTATATTGTGCATAAAATAAAACTTACCTACCTACCTACCTACCTACCTACCTTTAAATCTTTAATTATTACATTCTCCCTGCCCAGATAAGGACGACCTGCTTTCCGTGTAGCCCCAGACGGTTTGCCGAAGAGGATAAGCTTTGGTAATCTGTCATCCTTCATCCGCAGAACGTGGCCTAGCCATCTCAACCTTTCTTTTATTATAGCCTTAGAAAGCGGGATTGAACCATAATTTTTTTTTTACAATAAACTATTTTAAATACGGTCAGTTAGCCGGGTACCCAGAGCGATCCGTGGGCAATTTCTCTGGAAAACATACAGTTAGTTTTCATCTGCTTTTCGGAGCCCCCATGCCTCAGAGCCATATTTGACAACGGTCTTTACGGTAGCTTCCAATATTCTAATTTTGGTTTGGATACTTATCTTTCTATTCTGCCAAACTTTCTTTAAATGTGTAAAAATCCTCTGAGCCTTAGCTATTCTACTTTTAACATCCTCACTGCTCCCACTGTCTTTACTAATAATTAAATAAAAAAAAAATTTTTTTAACTGAAAGTAAGGAGCTACATTAGAACTTAAAACGAACAGAAATTACTTCGTATATGAAAGAGGCTGCTTCCTCATCAACGCCCCGCTCTTTACGCTAAAGTTTGACTCTTTCTCTCAATTCTTCTTTTTAAAACAGTAAAAAAACTTTATCGTAAAGAGCGGGGCGTTGATGAGGAAGCAGCCTCTTTCATATACGAAGTAATTTCTGTTCGTTTTAAGTTTTAATGTCGCTTCTTACTTTCAGTTTAAAAAAAACTTGTTTTTTTTATTTAATTTCTGAACGTTTTTGAATCAATGCATGTTTTGATTTTGGCTCTGCAGAGGAATAATCAAAACAAAATTTGCAATTTTTTTGGCTAAATGGCTTTCTCATAGTTTTGATCGAATAATTTTGAGAAAAAAGAGCGGGGGAGGAAGCCTAGTTGCGCTCCGATTTTTTGGTTGATTAAAAAGGCAACTAGAACTTTTAATGTTTTACGAATCTTTTTATTAGTAAAAGATTTACGTAACTTATAAATTAGCTTACGTAAAGAACTTTTGTATTCTCATGTTTTTATTACATATATGAGGGGGTTCACCCCCTTGTCAGTACCTTGCTCTTTACACTAAAGCTTAAATTTTGTCCAAATTCATTAAGAATGACCCCTGAATCACAAAAGCCGTAGAATAAATAGTTGAAATTACTAAAAACACTTTAGCGTAAAGAGCGAGGTATTAGAAGGAGGTGAGCCCCTCATATGGATAATGATTTCTGTTTCTGTTTTAAGTTTTAATGTTGTTCCTTACTTCCAGCTGAAAAAACTTTTTCATATTTATTTTTTAATTGTTTTTTTTTAAATAATGCTAGTGAGTCCTGCTCTCCCTTCATGAAAATTTTCTTCTCCCATGACAAAGTTTCAATGGAAAGTTCCCCCAGCATATCCTCCTCTTCTCAACCCCTCCCCCAACCAAAAGAAATCCTCCTGAAAACGCCTGTACACTTCCCAATAACCATGACTATATGTAAGCACTGGTCAAAGTTTGTAACTTGTTGCCCTTCCCACGGGGACTGTGGGGGAAAAAGTCGTCCCCAAAGACATAGTAATAAGGTTTTTCGACTACGTTGAATAAAATGGCTATCTCAGAATTTTGATCCGTTGACTTTGGGAAAATAAATGGCATGGGAGGGGGCCTAGAACCCCTTCAATTTTTTGGTCACTTAGAAAGAGCACTAGAAGTTTCCATTTCCATTAGAATGAGCCCTCTTGCAACATTCTAGGGCAACTGGGTCGATACGATCACCCCTGGGATGAAAAAAAAAAAAAAAAAAATAAAAAAAACATGTAAACACGGATCCATGATCTGCCTTCTGGCAAAAAATGCAAAATACCGATTTTCGTTAAGAATGACTTTTAGGGGGTGTTTCATCCTATTTTCTAAAATAACGCAAATTTTCTCAGGTTAAACTCGTAACTTTTGATGGGTAAGACTAAACTTGATGAAACTTATATATTTAAAATCAGCATTAAAATGTGATTCTTTTGATGTAGCTAGTGGTATCAAAATTCCATTTTTAGATGTTTAAAGCTCTTCTTTTTATATGTTCGGGAGTTGTCTTGGTTACTATTGAGCCGGGTCGCTCCTTACTACAGTTCGTTACCACGAATTGTTTGATACATTTAGGTAAGTGAAGCTCCTAACCTGATCAATCTTTTCGTTGTCCAACGTCACCTTTTCATCTTCACTTATTCCTAGCCTTAGTGACTTAGCCCTCTTAACAATAATTTGCAAGCCTGTTCTAGCACCCTGAACTCACAAAAGGTCTAAAAATTCATCAGCATAATTTAAGTCAATGAGCGTTTTTCCTCCCCATTTGATTCAGTGGTCTCCAATTTCTTTTCCTGTGCTCCTTGAGACGAAGTCCATCAAAATGATCCGTATAAAAGGGGATAGAACACAGCCCTGCTTAACTCATGATTTAATACAAAACCAGCTGCAAACCTCATTTCCTACCTTAACCGCAGCAGTGTTATTCTTGCACATAGCACAAACCACTTTAATGTATTTTTCTGGTATACCATATAAAGATAATGTTAACGCTGTTCTATCAACAGAATCGAAAGCTTGCTCATAATCGATAAAACTAAGGACCAAAGGTGTTTGACAACGAAGAGACTTCTCAATTATTAACCTAAGAGTGAAAACATGGTCAACACATCCTCTACCTTTTCCAAAACCGCACTCTTCTTCACTTAAATCTTTGTCTACAGCTTCTCTCAGTCTAAAAAATATCATAGTACTATGTAATTTTCTACCTACAGAGACCAGGCTAATGCCTCGATAATTACGACACTCACTCTTGTCACCTTTCTTATACATCGGTTTAATTAAGGTTTTCCTAAAATCATTAGGAACTTCCCCTTTTTCAAAAATCACATCTATAATCTTCAGTAGCTTACTCCTAACCTCAGAGCCACCATATTTAAGAAACTCATTTATCACGCTATCAGCACCTGGAGCCTTATTATTTTTTAATCCTTTTAGTACTGTCGCTGATTCTTCCTCACGAAACAAATCTTTCTTTATATTCAAGGTATCACAAACTTTTTGATTTTCATCTACATCTTTTCCTGCAACTGTATCTAGGTTTAGCACATTCTCAAAGTTTTCCGCCCCTCTTTCTTTAACTTTTTCCTTATCACTAATTGTGACCCCATTCCTATCTTTAACTGGGATTAGTTCAGATCGACAACTCCCTTACCTCCCTCATATTAATTTTCCTTCAATTTCTCCTTGCAAGCGGGGATGTTACACCAGGAAGAAGCAGAAATGTTACTTTCCTGCACTTATATGGTAAAAAGTATACTTTATTTTCATTCGTTTAAGTTTATGACGGGATTTGTATTCCAGTCATATTATTCCTTTAACTGTAGGTCTGATTGGGAGGCTGATGGCTCTCCATTTCAAGTCTGATTGACTCTATTGTAGGAAAATTTTAGCAACAGAAAAGAACAAAAAATTTTCATTCACTTAGTTTTCATATGTAAAATCCCCGTTTTCAATGGTTTTATTATAAGTATCTTTTCCTAAGGAAGATTTTCTAGCGTAAAATTTTAGGCTCATACCCATTGTTGGTATTATTCAACAGCAAATATCATTTGTTAAGGTGGTATGGTGGCGTTTTGGTGGCCCTCTGTTTGTTATGATAGAGAGGTGCTGCGATGAGTTTTCAGTACTAGAATTAGTAGAATTGGCATAGAAATACAAATCTTATTTGTTTTGGTTTTGTTTTCATTTGTTAAAAATTGTTTGTTTCCGTTTTTCTTCTATTTCTTTATTGCTCCAGCAGTGTTTTATTTTTGTATTTATAATCGACAATAACTCTATACATACATGCAAACATAACTGTTTCTGTTGTAGCTAATTATCTTACCTCGAAATGCGTTCTGATGTTTGACGATTCAGCTTGTCCCTTTGGTTATGATTTAATTTTTTCAGAAACTCTAGAAGGCTCAAGAATACTTTTAAGACTCTAGAAGCAAAGAAAACTAATAAGTTGCACCTAATGTTGAAGATATTTTAGGTAGAACCAAAATTGAACTTTTGTTTGCAAGCTACCCGTCTTACCTCAAACACTCCGAAAAAAATAAGGTGTAGGTAAATATACAAAAGGGTCCTTCAGGCTCCCACCCTTTTCCTCGTCTTGACATTTTCCCAATATATTTTTATTTTTGTTCTATATTCTTATTAATGTCTTTTTACGTCTTTTTCTTTCTTCTGAATCTTTTTTTTTAGATACAAACAAAGGAAATGGCAGGGTTTTGTACAACGAAAGGGGTCATTCCGGCTTCGGAAAAGATTTAAAAGATAAAAAGGGAACCGAAAGATACGGTGAAGTTGTGACTGTTTCTTGCTTTCCGTTTTCAACAGTTCTGAACAAGATAAACATCACTGAAGTGGACGTATTCTTCTTAGATGTGGAAGGACAGGAATTGGGCGTCTTGAGAACTATACCTTTCCAAGATATATCAATCCACATTATTGTGGTCGAGTATGATGGAAGGGCCGACTACTTGCAACAAATCAGAGAATTCTTAGGAGCAGTAGGATATGAGCTGCATGACGTGTTTCATTCATCTTGGACTCTTGGGGACGCTCTTTTTGTGCAAAAAGGTGATTACTCCAAATCACGTCTAAAAACTATAAGTAACGATGAAATTAAGCGGATTATCTTTAAAGGTACTGGTAGTGAATCTACATTGGACGGAATACCTAATTTACGTGACATACTAATTTCTCAAGAAAGTGCATAAATTGGTGTAAAAGTGATCTGTTTATCCAGATAATAAGAAACAAATTAATTATGACAATATTTATTGTTAGTATCGATCAATATACCTGTTAATTAAATTTTTTTAATTCACAGGGTAATACAACAAAACGTTCTCATTAACGTCAATGGTCCAATCGAGCACTCCAGGATTACTTATCTGTCAAACTGGATTACTTATTCATAGTATTTCACCGTGCCTACACCGTTTCAGTTGACAAATTCTAGGATAAGTATTTCTTGTTATCGTCTACGGATTACATCCGGCGAAGGTAGTATCGCCTACCTTCGCCGGATGGTAGGCAATACTACCATCGTATGGCAGTATACCTTACATAAGCCGGATAAGGGATGCTCTAACGTGCTGAACTTTTTGGTACCCATGTTGACCCTCTTTTGAATTTAAAATCTCGAAAGCAATTTGTTGATTTTGGGGCTCAAATGCCATCAAAAGTTGACATGGCAGTTTCCTAGTTTCTGAATACTAGAAAATCTAACTAATCGGAATTAGTTTTTATATTTTTTTCTCTAATTCGGTTCCAAGTAGTGGAACCAATTTACCAACCTGTATGGAAAGGGGCAAGGATTTTTAATTTCTCATGAAGATTAAAAAAGGGTAGTTTTCAAGATTAAGAATAGGGACTTTTTCGTGTTATTTTTTGAAAACTAAACAAGATAAGAAAAAAAAAAATTTATTTTACAATCTAGCAGCTTGTAATTAAGGCTTCTCTACTAATTGGCATGTCTTAAAATATATTTTATTTAAATTTCGCTTTTTCAATTTCTTTCAACAACCACGGATACTTTGTAGCAGACATAAATATTTCACTGTTTTGACTTAACTTTTTGGCTCTTAGGGTAGGAGGAGGAGGTAATTCATTAACAAATATTTTTCAAGATCAATAAAAGGGATTTTTTGATTTTATTGAAAGCGAAATTAGAGAAAAAAAATATGTTTTTGAAATCTAGAGGGAGTAATGATGAACCCCCTCCCTCCTAATTTAAAAAAAGGATACGGCAATACACTCTTATAGTCAGAAACGGTGGTACTGGTGTCCCTCTCAAAGCCCTTCAGTCAGGAAGTGCAATGGGGAATAGGGGCCATCCATCCTTTGCTTTCGCACGCCCTTCCTGCTTGTGTTCCCCAGATTTATCCTGGTACCTATTTAGAGCTGGGTCGATTCCAGCTGAGCTTACAGAGTCACGCCACTGAACCCCTCCCCAAGCCAAATAACCGGCCACACCAGGAACCGAGCCCTTGCCCTTCGGACTTGCTCCTAATTGGCATGTCTTGAAATATTTTTCCCTTGAATTATTGCTCAATTAGAGCAACTACGAATACTTTGTAGCAGACATAAATTTTTCAGTCTTTTGCCTTAACTCTTTTGGCTCATTTGGGAGTAGGGGGAGGTAATTCGTTAACCAGTATTTGTTCACTGCCTTATTCCATCTACGCTATTGGCTTCTGTACTCCTAGCAAAACGGTTTACAAATAATGATCCCGTCGATACCCATCGTGTCTGCCATCATGTACTTTCAAAACTTAACTGACTTTTTTAGGGCTGAAACTGTCCCTCAGCATCCCCCATTTTAGGTAGCGTCAAACTTCTTGGGTACCAAAACTAGCAAGTTACTGCCCTCACTTTAGACCCATAGAGGTACAACCCGGATACCGAGGCACCGACTTTAGTTTTCCTGCCCCTGAACATTTGTTTTCATTATACTTATATAAAGCAAAGTATTTCTTATTTGGCCATATTGATGTAATTTTATTATAAAATATAATAGGACAAAAATTAAATCCTTTACATCAGCTAATCTCTTGCAATTTATCATAGTGGTGGCCACTGACAATAACAGATGCCAATCCAGGGGAGGAAACCACAAATCTCTCGTTAGTTAGAAAATGGTTTTAGAAGAAAAAGAGCAGAGTCAAAAATTGATAACTATTAAAATTAGAACGTTCTTTGTCATCAATTCAATTTTGTGTTTGTTAGATTAACTCATAGCCAATCACCAGTCAGCTCATTGCATAAAATCAAAAACTATTATGTCAAAGTTCGAGTATTTATAAACTTTCTTACAAACAAAACTTAAACCTGCCTCTGCCTCATAAATAGAAAAAACTATAAAAAGAACAAATTCTTAATAAGAACAAACTCGAACAAAAATTTCCTCTTTTTATTACTATAGAGAAACAAATTTTTATAGAGAAACAAATTACTAGAGAGAGAAAAATTTTTATTAATAGAGAAACAAAAGAAACCAAGATGAGGAAATGATTTTTTTTTACACTGAAAAATATTTGAAATAATAAGAAATATAGCAGGAAACCCCAAAAATTAGAATTTTTTCTGTTTTTTAAGCAAGGTTTAGATAATTTTCAAAGAAATAGTCTATTCAAAAAGTAAATCGTAAAATTTTAGCTTGGTGAATAGAAAGATCTGAAACTACTAAACAACGCTAGTATTTTTGCTATTATTAAAAGTTAGATTACTGATGAAAGAAAAGAAAAAAAAAGAGAATATGAACATCCGATATTAGATTGAGATTAGGCTTTTAGTTCCGCTCTTTTTCTCCTCTTGCGACAAAATCTAACGACAAATTTATAGACCTGCAACGTTGTAGACCTCTCAATTAAGATAGATCTTATTTGGAAGAAGTGGAGATATAAATAGAAGAAAATTACAAAACTCTCAATTAGTTAAAAATTGTTTTTAGAAGCCTTAGAAAAAAGAGCAGGGTTAAAAACTGATTATTATAACAATCAGAACGATCTATGCCATCAATTCAATTTTGTGTTTATTAGATTAACTTATAGTCAAATCACTAGTCAGGTCATTCCATAAAATCTGAAACTATTATGTTAAAATATCAAGATTTATAAATTTTCTTACACACAAAACTTACAACTTCAGGCCCCCCCTGCCTCTGCTTTATAAATTCAACCAAGAACTCGTTCTGAATTGCATAAAAAGCCTTAACAATACTTCAAACATAAACTATGTTAATATGATGTCATGGCATATAACTTCTCCCCATTTCCAAAAATTGACCTTGAACACCCCTCGTTAAATTGATCAGTTTCCTTAAAAAAAAAACTGCTTTTACAGGATAATAGCTTGAAACGTCAAGGTTAAGAATAATGCTTTAATAAGGAAAGTGTATCCTCGTTAAATTTACTTAGAGTCCAATCACCAGTCACTACTTTGTAAAAATCAATAACCGTTGCATTCAACTTCTCAGGGTTGTAAAAATTCTTCTTGACAAAAATTGCATCTTCTGGGTGCATGCCACCTGTAAATACACCGTGGAATGTGTAGCCACTTTTTTCAAAAAAAGCTTTAAAATTTTCTAGCTTGTGATTTCCATTATAGGTTTCTACAACAAATACCTTGATGTTTAGCATCTCTAGGGGCAAAGTCTTTAAAACATCTAGCTCAAGACCCTCGATATCAAGTATAAAAAGGTCGATATTCAATAGGTTTGATGCTGCCAGCATTGTGTACATTGGAAGGCACAGGACTTCAAATAAGTTTGCTCTGTCTCCTGTCTGATTTGCAACTATCACTTTGCCATTTCCAGGATTATAATCTGGAAAACCAAATTGAAATTAAAAAAGAAACTTTTAAGGTTAGCACAACCCTACCTTAAACTAAGAGGCAACTAGCCCTAGTAATTTGTATCATATTTATTAGGAACATAATCTAACTCTTCTCATCCAAAGAACTATTAATATTTCATCAATGATGTCTCAGGTGGTGACAGATCAATGAATTAAGTCACTGTCTATAACACTATCATTTAGATTTTGTTCGGATCTTGTGATCACTATTTGAATCACTTACTGTGGCTCAATATACCTAAAATTTTGCATCTGTATTAATTCCCGGTGACAATAACGGAAAAATTCCCTTAAGATCTTCCTCCCTGCCTATTTTATGACAAGAAATCTAGCAGAAAAAGGGGTTTGCAAACTCTTGCTCGAAAGCATATCATACAATGCATTTCGATCTGCATCAGCAGAAAATCAAACGGATTATCGTCTTCTTAATCCGCCACCCACCTTGGGGCCTAGTGATAAATAAAAAGGTTGGCACGTAACACCTTTTCGGAGGGATAATCAAACAGTTCGTGGCAACGAACTGTAGTAAGGAGCTACTCGGCTCAATAGTAACCAAAATTTAAAAAAAATGGAATTTTGATACTAATAGTTACATCAAAAGAATCGCATTTTAATGCTGATTTTAAATAAATAAGTTTCATCAAGTTTAATCTTACCCATCAAAAGTGACGAGCCTGAGAAAATTTGCCTTGTTTTAGAAAATAGGAGGAAACACACCTTAAAGGTCATAGAATCTTAATGAGAATCGCAACATTAGATCTAGCGTATCAGAGAACCCTACTGTAAATGTTTCAAGTTCCTATCTACAAAAATGTGGAATTTTGTATTTTCTGCCAGAAGACAGATCACGGATGCATGTTTATTTGTTGGTTTGTTTGTTGTTGTTTTTTCCCAGGGGTGATCGTATCGACCCAGTCGTCCTAGAATTTCGCGAGAGGGCTCATTCTAATGGAAATTAAAAGTTCTAGTGCCTTTTTAAGTGACCAAAAAATGGGAGGCTACATGGGCCCCCTCCCATGAAAATCTTTTCCTCAAAAGTCACCGGATCGAAATTTTGAGATATCCATTCTGTTCAGCGTAGTCGATAACCTTATAACTTTGTCTTTGGGGATGACTTAATCCCCCGCAGTCCCCAAGGGAGGGACTGCAAGTTGCAAACTTTGACCTTTTGTTTACATATAGTAATGGTTATTAGGATGTGTACAGACGTTTTCAGGGGGACTTTTTCGCTTCAGAGTGGGACTGGGTCGGGGGAGAGGATTACGTGGGAGTATCTTTCCATAGAGGATTTTATCATGAGGGAAGAGAATTTCCACAAAAGGGGGGCAAGGATTTTGTAGTATTATCTAAAAAAAACAAAAAACAATGAGACAATAAACAAAAAAAAATTCACCTGGAAGTAATGAGTAGCATTAAAACTTAAAATGAACATAAAATATTACGTATATAAGGGGGTTTGTCTCCTCCACAATACCTTGCTGTTTACGCTAAAGTATTTATTGTAATTTCAACTATTTATTCTACGACCTGTGTGATTCAGGGGTCATTCTTAAAGATCTAGGATAAAATTCAAGCTTTAGTGTAAAGAGCGAGGTATTGAGGAGGGGGCAAACCCCCTCATATACGTAATAAAAATACACAAATATAGAAGTTCGTTACGTAAGCCAATTAGTAAGGTACGTATGTTTACTACTAACAAAAACGTTCTTAAAAATTAAAAGTTCTAGTTGCCTTTTTACGTAATCGAAAATTGGAGGCAACTAGGCCTCCTTCCCCTCCCCTTATTTCTCAAAAACGTCTGATCAAAATTAAGAGAAAGCCATTTAGCCAAAAAAAGAATTATTGTGCAAATTTCATTTTAATAATTTATGTACGGAGAGCCAAAATCAGACATGCATTAATTCAAAAACTTTCAGAAATTAAATAAAAAAAACAAGTTTTTTGAAATGAAAGTAAGGAGCGACATTAAAACTTAAAACGAACAGAAATTACTCCGTATATGAAAGGGACTTTTCCTCCTCGACACCCCGCTCCTTGCGCTAAAGTTTGATTCTTTCTCGCAACTCTACTTTTTAAAACAATAAAAAACTTTAGCGTAAAGAGCGGGGCGTTGAGGAGGGGACATCCCCTTTCATATACGGAGTAATTTCTGTTCGTTTTAAGTTTTAATGTCGCTCCTTACTTTCATTTCAAAAAACTTGTTTTTTTATTTAATTTCATTTAGGTCCGAAGCTTTCCATGATTACATCCTTCGGTAAATAGGCCAAGTCGTATGAATGACATGAGTTTTTTTTTAACTTCATATATGCATTCAAAAAGTTGGGAATTAAAATGGTAGAAAAATAATGATTTGAAAAGCTTTTATCAAAACTAAATTGTTCCCAGCTAATCTCTGCTATGCAATCATGTTTTTCTCTGAATCCTATTATAGATAGAAAATTGATTTTTCAAGATTCCATGTTTTTTAATTTCAGAATATTAAACTTTAAATTTTGACCCTGATTAGTCAAACACAATATTCACGTGTACGAAATAGTACACGTTCAGCTCAAGAATTGCGAACGGCTTGACTAGTATGACTACAATGCAAGAAGGCAAAAGCTTAATAAGGTCATGATAAATAGGAGGAAATATATCAAAATATTTGCTATGTAACTAGAATGAGTTATAGCACTAAGAAAAAAAAGAAAAAGAGGTCGGATATGGCAGAGATAAAGAGCAGAACGTTACAAACAAGAAGGCTCAAGGAGAAAATGGAAGTAAAGTAAAATATCGGCATCAGAAAGGAGGGATCGAAAAAAATATCAATATTGGATTGCCTGAAGTAACTAGAGGCCTAAAGACTTGTAGACTGGGAGGTAGAGACAGGCTGGAAGCCCTTGCAACCAGTTTATTCATTGTGCACTAAAAATATAATATTTTAATCTGATCTTACTGACTTCTTTGGTTTCTGATTATACATCGTCAATAAAAGGGAAGATTTGGAGCAAAAAATCAGAAAAATTTTAAGAATAACGCTAAAATACTTATAAATTTAATTGGAACCGCAGAAATACCTAAGTACATGGCACAAACAGAAGCCAAATACTCCCACCTTTTCAAGACCGGATTGATTCACTTTGGTTTTTATGTAACATTTTACACCATTAAAAGTTATAAATGTTTTTGAGGCAATGACATCTAATAAAAAAAAAACCTTTCTTATGAATTAAAACGACCCCAGTCGAGGAAGTCCTACTTTTCGCTCGATCCTTGGTGGATGGCCAGAAAGTACAATATTTGACAACCTGTCATACTATCACGTGACATAACCGTTTTAATCATGTATATTATCGATTTCTTAGCTGATATACCTTTATCTGCTCCTTCTGGATTTTTGCGTGAACTCTTTTTGCTACCGCTTTGACGCCGATGCGAAGGAGAGAATTTTGCCATAAAGGGATAAGGGTTTGGACTGGCACAAGCATTTATGGTGATTGCTTTTCTCTTCAGCTGCTTCAAATTTTTGTAATTTACAGGATCTGCTTCAATTAGGAGACCAGTCCAACCAAGATGATATTCCAGATGTAGAGTAGTTGAATAGGTTAAGCCGTCTAGCGCACCACATTCAACAAAAGTTCGTGCTCCTTCCTAAAATGTGATAAGGATTATTAAACATAAATTAAAGCCTTTCACAATTCATATGCTTATTTAAGACTCTATATTACAAGGGAAAATAACTGTTAAAAGGTCCTCATTAAATGCACTGTTTAAGAGTTCTGTTGAAAAAGCAATGAAAGTTCAAAAAGGTTCTCAATAGAATTGGACGGTTGGTGCCCACTTCGAGGCTCCTTCCCACCCGGACGACAAGCTGGCTAATATCAGGACTTAAAATCAGCTAAAGTCGGGATAGTAGGTAAATATTTTAGGTATTCTTAGAAAGCCAGTATATAGAATAGAATCCAGTATATAGAATCCAGCTAGTATCTCGCTGAAAAACAGTCGCTCGCAGATTGAGCACACTTCCATACATTGAAGCATAAACAAAAATTTGTGTTTTTATCATTCAAAATTTTGGGGTCTAAATGGATTCCTATTAATAAAACAACCCAAATCTAGGTTAAAAATAAGGGAAATTTGTCTCCCAGTTCCTTCTATATATGCTAATAAATTTTAAATCAAATTTTAACAAATAAATAGCAGAATAAATGGGTGCAATATTTTAAACAAGACAGTGAGACTAATAATAATAATAAATCTGGATATTTCAGTTAAACATCCGGAAGCTTTTATCAACGGTACAAAAATTGGAAATAAAAGAAATTAGCCTAGAGAAAACATTAAAAAAAAACAAAAATAACAATACAAACTTTAGAAGAAAAAGACTAAAAGAAAACACCTATTTTAATAACCAAAAAAATGTCAGAAACTAAAAGACCAAGACTTTGGCTATTGTAAGCGTTAATGTGCTAATTAATATTCTACGGAGGACTAGTTAAATAAAATTTCAAAATTACGGTAACAAGGCACAAGATCAAGGTATCTGCTATTTACATATATTTCTCGATTTATGTGCTGAATGGAATCCTAGTAGCTAAACAGGTATTCTTTTTTTAATCTTACTTGTAATTTATATTTTAATTTCAAAGGTGAAGATAGGATAAACTCTATAAGAAATCGAAGCTATAAATTTTATCATATTTTATATTGTTATAGTTTGGATTCTAATATCAGCCCCCCTAAAGTCTAATAGAGAACTGAACTCAAAAAGCATATGTACGTGGAAAGGTAACGTCGACTCTTCCTCCATAGTATTACACGGGGGACCAATAAAATATTTGGGAATTCAAAATTGAACTTTCTTTACGCATTAATTATTTTTCAATGGCAAGATTTATAGTAGGCAAATCTATGCAAATCTGATATAAAAGGGTCATGAGCCCCCGCATATATATATATATATATATATATATATATATATATATATATATATATATATATATATATATATATATATATATATATATATATATATATAAATAAGTTGTTTGTCTGTGTTTCTGTTTACTGACGTCATGTTTGTGTGTCGACGGACGTCATGTTTGTCAACTGACGTCATTATGAGGATTGAGCATTATTCCGTCATGAAGTTGTTAGTCGACTGACGTCATGCTTGTCGACTGACGAAATTACAGATCGGGACAACGGGACACAAATGGAGACCGGGACACAGGGGATATTAATGACGACCGGGACACTCAAAGAGAAATTACAGACTGAGACACCGGGACGCAAATAACGACCGAGACACAGGGAATATAAATAACGACCGGGACACAGGGTCACAACTAAAAGGGGACGCCGGGGGGGCACAGGGGGATATATAAATGATGACCGGGACACAGGGAATGTTCAAGGGCAATCAATAGAATAATGAGGTATAGATCTGAATACGGATTTTTTTTTTCCCATGGACAATTATATGTTGCATGTTCAAGGGTTGTTAAACCTGACAATCTATTTATATGCACAGACAATGGTACAGCGAATAATGTTGTATATTCGCAAGATATCTATCTATATATATAAAAATAAGTTGTCTGTGGATGTGTGGGTCTGTCTGTCGAGTGACGTCATGTTTGTATGTTGACTGACGTCATGTTTTCGACTGACGAAATTAAAGACTGGGGCATCGGGACACAAATGACGACCGAGACACCGGCACATAGAGAATATAAATGACGACCGGGAAACTAAAAGAGAAAGCGACCGGGACACAAGGAATGTTCGATTAGCAATCACCATCAACAAAGCACCGGGACACAAATGACGACCGGGACACAGGGAGTATAAATGACGACCAGGACATAAGTAAAAAAAAAAAACTAAAAAAACTAAAAAAAAGGTAAAAACTACAAAAAAACTAAAAAGAAAAAAAAACTAAAAACTAGTAAAAAAAACTAAAAAAGCTAAAAAACTAAAAAAAACTAAAAAAGCTAAAAAACTAAAAAAACTAAAAAAGAAAAAAAATGAAAAATAAACGAGAAAAACAAAACTAAAAAAAATAAAAAGAAAAAGAAAAAAACTAAAAAGAAAAAAAGGGGAAAAATACAAAAATTTATTTCATCATATACCATTTCAAAAACGAATGTATATACAGACCGGGACACCGGGATACAGATGACGACCGGGACGCAGGGAATATAAATGACGACCGGGACACAGGGACACAACTACAACGGAGACGCCGGGGGGCACAGGGGGATATATAAATGACGACGGGGAAACAGGGAATGTTCGATTAGCAATCACCATCAACAAAGCTCAAGGGCAATCATTAGAATCATGAGATATAACTAAAAAAACTAAAAAAAAGGTAAAAAACTAAAAACTAAAAAAAAAGACCAATTCAAAAACGAATGTATATACAGACCGGGACACCGGGACACAAATGACGACCGGGACACAAGGACACAAGGAATATAAATGACGCCCGGGACACTCAAAGAGAAATCACAGACTGGGACACCGGGAACAAAATGACGACAGGGACACAACTACAACGGGGACGCCAGGGGGCACAGGAGGATATATAAATGACGACGGCGACACAGGGAATGGTCGATTAGCAATCACTATCAACAAAGCTCAAGGGCAATCATTAGAATTATGAGTTATAGATCTGAATACGGATTGTTTTTCTATGGACCATTATATGTTGCATGCTCAAGAGTCGGTAAACCTGACGATCTATTTATATGCACAGACAATGGGACAGCAAAGAATGTTGTATATTCGCAAGTTTTACGTAGTTAAAAACATATAATATATATATATATATATATATATATATATATATATATATATATATATATATATATATATATATATATATATATATATATATACTAGCTGTTGGGGTGGCGCTTCGCGCCACCCCAATACCTAGTTGGTGGGGGCGCTTCGCGCCCCCCCCCAAGCCCCCCCGCGCGCGTAAGTCGTTACACGCCATATTAGTTACGCGCCATTGTAGTTGTGTCCCTATGTCCCACCTGTGAATATAGATATATATATATATATATATATATATATATATATATATATATATATATATATATATATATATATATATATATATATATATATATATATATATGTTTTTAACTACGTAAAACTTGCGAATATACAACATTCTTTGCTGTCCCATTGTCTGTGCATATAAATAGATTGTCAGGTTTACCGACTCTTGAACATGCAACATATAATGGTCCATGGGAAAACAATCCGTATTCAGATCTATACCTCATGATTCTAATGATTGCCCTTGAGCTTTGTTGATGGTGATTGCTAATCGACCATTCCCTGAGTCGCCATCGTCATTTATATATCCCCCTGTGCACCCCGGCGTCCCCTTTGTAGTTATGTCCCTGTGTCCCGGTCGTCATTTATATTCCCTGTGTCCCGGTCGTCATTTGTGTCCCGGTGTTCCAGTCTGTGATTTCTCTTTGAGTGTCCCGGGCGTCATTTATATTCCTTGTGTCCCGGTGTCCCGGTCGTCATTTATATCCCCCTGTGCCCCCCGGCGTCCCCATTGTAGTTGTGTCCCTGTGTCCCGGTCGTCATTTATATTCCCTGTGTCCCGGTCGTCATTTGTATCCCGGTGTCCCGGTCTGTATATACATTCGTTTTTTAGTTTTGTTTTTCTCCTTTATTTTTTTCCTTTTTTCTTTTTTTTCTTTTTTAGTTTATTTAGATTTTTAGATTTTTTTTTTATATTTATTAATATTTTTTTAGTTTTCTTTTTCT
>NC_088866.1:2152032-2237442 GCF_032884065.1 Artemia franciscana
AAAAAAAACTAAAAACTAATAAAAAAGCTAAAAAACTAAAAAAACTAAAAAAAGGCAAAAACTACAAAAAAAACTAAAAACTAATAAAAAAAATAAAAAAGCTAAAAAACTAAAAAAACTAAAAAAAATAAAAAAAGGTAAAAAGCTAAAAAAACTAAAAACTAAAAAAAACTAAAAAAAAGGAAAAAACTGAAAAATAAGCTAAAATAAAGGTAAAAACCAATAAAAAACTAAAAAAAAACTGAAAAAACTAAAAAAGGCAAAAACTACAAAAAAAAACTAAAAACTAATAAAAAAAGTAAAAAAGCTAAAAAACTAAAAAAACTAAAAAAAACTAAAAAAAGGTAAAAAACTAAAAAAAATAAAAAAAAATAAAAAAAAGGAAAAAACTGAAAAATAAGCTAAAATAAAGGTAAAAACCAATAAAAAACTAAAAAGAAAAAAAGAAAAAACTAAAAAAAATTTTCATCTGAAAAACTAAAAAAAACTAAAAAAGGTAAAAACTAAAAGAACTAAAAAAGAAAAAAATAAATGACGACACTCAAAGAGAAAGCGACCAGGACAAAAGGAATGTTCGATTAGCAATCAACAAAGCACCGGGACACAGGGAGTATAAATGACGACCAGGACATAAGTAAAAAAAAAACTAACAAAACTAAAAAGAAGGTAAAAACTACAAAAAAACTAAAAAGAAAAAAACTAAAAAAAGGCAAAAACTACAAAAAAAACTAAAAACTAATAAAAAAGCTAAAAAACTAAAAAAACTAAAAAAAGGCAAAAACTACAAAAAAAACTAAAAACTAATAAAAAAAATAAAAAAGCTAAAAAACTAAAAAAACTAAAAAAAATAAAAAAAGGTAAAAAGCTAAAAAAACTAAAAACTAAAAAAAACTAAAAAAAGGAAAAAACTGAAAAATAAGCTAAAATAAAGGTAAAAACCAATAAAAAACTAAAAAAAAACTGAAAAAACTAAAAAAAGGCAAAAACTACAAAAAAAAACTAAAAACTAATAAAAAAGCTAAAAAACTAAAAAAACTAAAAAAAGGCAAAAACTACAAAAAAAACTAAAAACTAATAAAAAAAATAAAAAAGCTAAAAAACTAAAAAAACTAAAAAAAATAAAAAAAGGTAAAAAGCTAAAAAAACTAAAAACTAAAAAAAACTAAAAAAAGGAAAAAACTGAAAAATAAGCTAAAATAAAGGTAAAAACCAATAAAAAACTAAAAAAAAAACTGAAAAAACTAAAAAAAGGCAAAAACTACAAAAAAAACTAAAAACTAATAAAAAAAGTAAAAAAGCTAAAAAACTAAAAAAACTAAAAAAACTAAAAAAAGGTAAAAAACTAAAAAAAATAAAAAATAAAAAAAAACTAAAAAAAAGGAAAAAACTGAAAAATAAGCTAAAATAAAGGTAAAAACCAATAAAAAACTAAAAAGAAAAAAAGGAAAAAACTAAAAAAAATTTTCATCTAAAAAACTAAAAAAACTAAAAAAGGTAAAAACTAAAAGAACTAAAAAAGAAAAAAATAAATGACGACACTCAAAGAGAAAGCGACCAGGACAAAAGGAATGTTCGATTAGCAATCAACAAAGCACCGGGACACAGGGAGTATAAATGACGACCAGGACATAAGTAAAAAAAACAACTAACAAAACTAAAAAGAAGGTAAAAACTACAAAAAAAACAGAAAAAAAAACTAAAAACTAATAAAAAAACTAAAAAATCTAAAAATCTAAATAAACTAAAAAAGAAAAAAAAAAGGAAAAAAATAAAGGAGAAAAACAAAACTAAAAAACGAATGTATATACAGACCGGGACACCGGGATACAAATGACGACCGGGACACAGGGAATATAAATGACGACCGGGACACAGGGACACAACTACAACGGGGACACCGGGGGAAACAGGGGGATATAAATGACGACCGGGACACCGGGACAGGGAATGGTCGATTAGCAATCACCATCAACAAAGCTCAAGGGCAATCATTAGAATCATGGGGTATAGATCTGAATACAGATTGTTTTCCCATGGACCATTATATGTTGCATGTTCAAGAGTCGGTAAACCTGACAATCTATTTATATGCAAAGACAATGGGACAGCAAAGAATGTTGTATATTCGCAAGTTTTACGTAGTTAAAACCATATATATATATATATATATATCTATATTCACAGGTGGGACATAGGGACACAACTACAATGGCGCGTAACTATTATGGCGCGTAACGACTTACGCGCGCGGGGGGGCTTGGGGGGGGGGGGGGCGTGAAGCGCCCCCACCAACTAGGTGTTGGGGTGGCGCGAAGCGCCACCCCAACAGCTAGTATATATATATATATATATATATATATATATATATATATATATATATATATATATATATATATATATATATATATATATATATATATATATATATTTTCTGGCCAAAAAAAAAGATCTATATCGGTCAGATGTTTGAAAAATTCGTTAAGAACCTTAATAAAAAAAAAAGAATAATGCGAGTGACGCCGTATTTATGAATACATTCGAAAAGCATACATATGTTGTATTGGCGTTAGTAGTGGTTGTATCGTTTTTAATATTTCCATGATGTAGGCAAAATTACCCAAGAAACATATGGCAAGAAAAATTTTATGATTGACGTCATATTTATTAGTATATTTTATAAGAGTAGATTGCATCCTTCCCCCCCTCCCCCAAGGAGTGAACGTATCGTTTTCATATCTATGACATATGTAATATTACAAAGGAAACATAGCTAAGTATAAAATACCAAGTGTAATTAGTCTATTTACAAAAGGTGTTTTAAGTAGTTTCATAATGCCTAGAGGACAAGTGAAGAATCTAGACCATCAAACGTGACAAGACCAATCCGAGCAGCTAAGGTATAGGGTATTGAAAATAATATATAAAATAATAATAAACGAAAATGAAGGACAAAGAAATATAGTCTGAATACTTGCGTCAGCAACAATTGCAACGAGTCAAAAACAAAAGTGAAGAACAAAGAAAATCTCGTTCGAAGATAAGGAGCAGCAAGAGTTACAGGAGCAACATGCGACAGCAAGGAATAGAACGAATCAGAAATAAAAGTGAAGAACAAAGAAATATGTGGCTAAAAGGTATGTCACGGCGAGAACAAAGAAATATGCAGTTAGAAGGTAGTGGGCAGCGAGAGTTACAAGTGACAGCGAGAAAGGGAGTATCAGAACTTGTCAAAAATAGAGTGAAGAACAAAGAATTGTGCTGTTAAACACAAGTGACAGTAGAAATCAGAACGAGTCAAAATGAAAGTGAAGAAGAAAGAAATAATATGTTAGAAAAATAACACCAACAGAACGTGGTACGAAACCCATTAAAACCTAGAAAAATGCCATAACATACGTAACTGTTGATTACAAATCATTGATACAATTGAATTTTAAATGTATTCCCTGGAGAGTCCACCATTTTCCCAAGGACAGAGTAGCAAACAAAGATAATTCATTTGGAGGTTGCTGCTCACAACGAGAATCAATATATACAAGCCAACCACATACCGAGTGCCGGGGTCCGGCTTTAAAATAGGCTACATTATTTTTTTTTATTTTTTTTTAACTTGCATATTAACATTTCTGGCCAATAAAGGTCATAACCTTAAGGAAGAATTTTTTTCTCAGGGTGGTTGTATCAAACCTATGGTGAAGCCATGACATTAAGAAGAGGTTCACAGTGTTTGCGGTTAGAATCAATAAAAATCAATATATATAAGCTAGCCGCGTAGCTGTGCCGACACCTTGCCTTGAAATCATCTACATAGTTTGTTTGTCTTAAAACTGGCACATTAAAATTTCTGGCCACAAAAACGAACTAAATTGGTCACAAATTTAACGAAAAATTTATGTTTTTCCCAAGGTTTTCCCACTCAATTCGACTATTTGTCTTTGCTTTTTCTACAATTAGCCATGACTTGATGCCCAAAACTTTTCTATCTTAAATTCAAGAATTCAAAAGTGGCCAATCGAACTGTGGGTTCGACAATTTGTATCGAACCTGTGGTGAACGCCTTAACATGAAAAAGTTACTCACATTATCTGCGTTTAGAAGAAAGGCAACAATGCTAATTCATATATAGAAGCTTGTAGCGTAGTTTTGCGGGAGCCTGGTGATATATATATATATATATATATATATATATATATATATATATATATATATATCTATCTATATAAAAATAAGTTGTCTGTCTGTCTGTGGATGGATGGATCAGGTGACGTCACCTGAAAAAACTGGATCAGGTGACGTCAAAACTGAAAAAACTAAAAAAAGGCAAAAACTACAAAAAAAACTAAAAACTAATAAAAAAAATAAAAAAGCTAAAAAACTAAAAAAACTAAAAAAAGGCAAAAACTACAAAAAAACTAAAAACTAATAAAAAAGCTAAAAAACTAAAAAAACTAAAAAAAGGCAAAAACTACAAAAAAAACTAAAAACTAATAAAAAAAATAAAAAAGCTAAAAAACTAAAAAAACTAAAAAAACTAAAAAAAGGTAAAAAACTAAAAAAACTAAAAACTAAAAAAAACTAAAAAAAAGGAAAAAACTGAAAAATAAGCTAAAATAAAGGTAAAAACCAATAAAAAACTAAAAAAAAAACTGAAAAAACTAAAAAAAGGCAAAAACTACAAAAAAAACTAAAAACTAATAAAAAAAGTAAAAAAGCTAAAAAACTAAAAAAACTAAAAAAACTAAAAAAAGGTAAAAAACTAAAAAAAATAAAAAATAAAAAAAAAACTAAAAAAAGGTAAAAAACTAAAAAAAATAAAAAAAAACTAAAAAAAGGAAAAAACTGAAAAATAAGCTAAAATAAAGGTAAAAACCAATAAAAAACTAAAAAGAAAAAAAGAAAAAACTAAAAAAAATTTTCATCTAAAAAACTAAAAAAAAACTAAAAAAGGTAAAAACTAAAAGAACTAAAAAAGAAAAAAATAAATGACGACACTCAAAGAGAAAGCGACCAGGACAAAAGGAATGTTCGATTAGCAATCAACAAAGCACCGGGACACAGGGAGTATAAATGACGACCAGGACATAAGTAAAAAAAAAAACTAACAAAACTAAAAAGAAGGTAAAAACTACAAAAAAACTAAAAAGAAAAAAACTAAAAAAAGGCAAAAACTACAAAAAAAACTAAAAACTAATAAAAAAGCTAAAAAACTAAAAAAACTAAAAAAAGGCAAAAACTACAAAAAAAACTAAAAACTAATAAAAAAAATAAAAAAGCTAAAAAACTAAAAAAACTAAAAAAAATAAAAAAAGGTAAAAAGCTAAAAAAACTAAAAACTAAAAAAAACTAAAAAAAGGAAAAAACTGAAAAATAAGCTAAAATAAAGGTAAAAACCAATAAAAAACTAAAAAAAACTGAAAAAACTAAAAAAAGGCAAAAACTACAAAAAAAACTAAAAACTAATAAAAAAGCTAAAAAACTAAAAAAACTAAAAAAAGGCAAAAACTACAAAAAAAACTAAAAACTAATAAAAAAAATAAAAAAGCTAAAAAACTAAAAAAACTAAAAAAAATAAAAAAAGGTAAAAAGCTAAAAAAACTAAAAACTAAAAAAAACTAAAAAAAAGGAAAAAACTGAAAAATAAGCTAAAATAAAGGTAAAAACCAATAAAAAACTAAAAAAAAATTGAAAAAACTAAAAAAAGGCAAAAACTACAAAAAAAAACTAAAAACTAATAAAAAAAGTAAAAAAGCTAAAAAACTAAAAAAACTAAAAAAACTAAAAAAAGGTAAAAAACTAAAAAAAATAAAAAAAAATAAAAAAAAGGAAAAAACTGAAAAATAAGCTAAAATAAAGGTAAAAACCAATAAAAAACTAAAAAGAAAAAAAGAAAAAACTAAAAAAAATTTTCATCTAAAAAACTAAAAAAAACTAAAAAAGGTAAAAACTAAAAGAACTAAAAAAGAAAAAAATAAATGACGACACTCAAAGAGAAAGCGACCAGGACAAAAGGAATGTTCGATTAGCAATCAACAAAGCACCGGGACACAGGGAGTATAAATGACGACCAGGACATAAGTAAAAAAAAAACTAACAAAACTAAAAAGAAGGTAAAAACTACAAAAAAACTAAAAAGAAAAAAACTAAAAAAAGGCAAAAACTACAAAAAAAACTAAAAACTAATAAAAAAGCTAAAAAACTAAAAAAACTAAAAAAAGGCAAAAACTACAAAAAAAACTAAAAACTAATAAAAAAAATAAAAAAGCTAAAAAACTAAAAAAACTAAAAAAAATAAAAAAAGGTAAAAAGCTAAAAAAACTAAAAACTAAAAAAAACTAAAAAAAGGAAAAAACTGAAAAATAAGCTAAAATAAAGGTAAAAACCAATAAAAAATTAAAAAAAAACTGAAAAAACTAAAAAAAGGCAAAAACTACAAAAAAAACTAAAAACTAATAAAAAAGCTAAAAAACTAAAAAAACTAAAAAAAGGCAAAAACTACAAAAAAAACTAAAAACTAATAAAAAAAATAAAAAAGCTAAAAAACTAAAAAAACTAAAAAAAATAAAAAAAGGTAAAAAGCTAAAAAAACTAAAAACTAAAAAAAACTAAAAAAAGGAAAAAACTGAAAAATAAGCTAAAATAAAGGTAAAAACCAATAAAAAACTAAAAAAAAAACTGAAAAAACTAAAAAAAGGCAAAAACTACAAAAAAAACTAAAAACTAATAAAAAAAGTAAAAAAGCTAAAAAACTAAAAAAACTAAAAAAACTAAAAAAAGGTAAAAAACTAAAAAAAATAAAAAATAAAAAAAAACTAAAAAAAAGGAAAAAACTGAAAAATAAGCTAAAATAAAGGTAAAAACCAATAAAAAACTAAAAAGAAAAAAAGGAAAAAACTAAAAAAAATTTTCATCTAAAAAACTAAAAAAACTAAAAAAGGTAAAAACTAAAAGAACTAAAAAAGAAAAAAATAAATGACGACACTCAAAGAGAAAGCGACCAGGACAAAAGGAATGTTCGATTAGCAATCAACAAAGCACCGGGACACAGGGAGTATAAATGACGACCAGGACATAAGTAAAAAAAACAACTAACAAAACTAAAAAGAAGGTAAAAACTACAAAAAAAACAGAAAAAAAAACTAAAAACTAATAAAAAAACTAAAAAATCTAAAAATCTAAATAAACTAAAAAAGAAAAAAAAAGGAAAAAAATAAAGGAGAAAAACAAAACTAAAAAACGAATGTATATACAGACCGGGACACCGGGATACAAATGACGACCGGGACACAGGGAATATAAATGACGACCGGGACACAGGGACACAACTACAACGGGGACACCGGGGGAAACAGGGGGATATAAATGACGACCGGGACACCGGGACAGGGAATGGTCGATTAGCAATCACCATCAACAAAGCTCAAGGGCAATCATTAGAATCATGGGGTATAGATCTGAATACAGATTGTTTTCCCATGGACCATTATATGTTGCATGTTCAAGAGTCGGTAAACCTGACAATCTATTTATATGCAAAGACAATGGGACAGCAAAGAATGTTGTATATTCGCAAGTTTTACGTAGTTAAAACCATATATATATATATATATATATATCTATATTCACAGGTGGGACATAGGGACACAACTACAATGGCGCGTAACTATTATGGCGCGTAACGACTTACGCGCGCGGGGGGGCTTGGGGGGGGGGCGTGAAGCGCCCCCACCAACTAGGTGTTGGGGTGGCGCGAAGCGCCACCCCAACAGCTAGTATATATATATATATATATATATATATATATATATATATATATATATATATATATATATATATATATATTTTCTGGCCAAAAAAAAAGATCTATATCGGTCAGATGTTTGAAAAATTCGTTAAGAACCTTAATAAAAAAAAAAGAATAATGCGAGTGACGCCGTATTTATGAATACATTCGAAAAGCATACATATGTTGTATTGGCGTTAGTAGTGGTTGTATCGTTTTTAATATTTCCATGATGTAGGCAAAATTACCCAAGAAACATATGGCAAGAAAAATTTTATGATTGACGTCATATTTATTAGTATATTTTATAAGAGTAGATTGCATCCTTCCCCCCCTCCCCCAAGGAGTGAACGTATCGTTTTCATATCTATGACATATGTAATATTACAAAGGAAACATAGCTAAGTATAAAATACCAAGTGTAATTAGTCTATTTACAAAAGGTGTTTTAAGTAGTTTCATAATGCCTAGAGGACAAGTGAAGAATCTAGACCATCAAACGTGACAAGACCAATCCTAGCAGCTAAGGTGTAGGGTATTGAAAATAATATATAAAGTAATAATAAACGAAAATGAAGGACAAAGAAATATACAGTCTGAATACTTGCGTCAGCAACAATTGCAACGAGTCAAAAACAAAAGTGAAGAACAAAGAAAATCTCGTTCGAAGATAAGGAGCAGCAAGAGTTACAGGAGCAACATGCGACAGCAAGGAATAGAACGAATCAGAAATAAAAGTGAAGAACAAAGAAATATGTGGCTAAAAGGTATGTCACAGCGAGAACAAAGAAATATGCAGTTAGAAGGTAGTGGGCAGCGAGAGTTACAAGTGACAGCGAGAAAGGGAGTATCAGAACTTGTCAAAAATAGAGTGAAGAACAAAGAATTGTGCTGTTAAACACAAGTGACAGTAGAAATCAGAACGAGTCAAAATGAAAGTGAAGAAGAAAGAAATAATATGTTAGAAGAATAACACCAACAGAACGTGGTACGAAACCCATTAAAACCTAGAAAAATGCCATAACATACGTAACTGTTGATTACAAATCATTGATACAATTGAATTTTAAATGTATTCCCTGGAGAGTCCACCATTTTCCCAAGGACAGAGTAGCAAACAAAGATAATTCATTTGGAGGTTGCTGCTCACAACGAGAATCAATATATACAAGCCAACCACATACCGAGTGCCGGGGTCCGGCTTTAAAATAGGCTACATTATTTTTTTTTTATTTTTTTTTAACTTGCATATTAACATTTCTGGCCAATAAAGGTCATAACCTTAAGGAAGAATTTTTTTCTCAGGGTGGTTGTATCAAACCTATGGTGAAGCCATGACATTAAGAAGAGGTTCACAGTGTTTGCGGTTAGAATCAATAAAAATCAATATATATATATAAGCTAGCCGCGTAGCTGTGCCGACACCTTGCCTTGAAATCATCTACATAGTTTGTTTGTCTTAAAACTGGCACATTAAAATTTCTGGCCACAAAAACGAACTAAATTGGTCACAAATTTAACGAAAAATTTATGTTTTTCCCAAGGTTTTCCCACTCAATTCGACTATTTGTCTTTGCTTTTTCTACAATTAGCCATGACTTGATGCCCAAAACTTTTCTATCTTAAATTCAAGAATTCAAAAGTGGCCAATCGAACTGTGGGTTCGACAATTTGTATCGAACCTGTGGTGAACGCCTTAACATGAAAAAGTTACTCACATTATCTGCGTTTAGAAGAAAGGCAACAATGCTAATTCATATAGAAGCTTGTAGCGTAGTTTTGCGGGAGCCTGGTGATATATATATATATATATATATATATATATATATATATATATATATATATATATATATATATATATATATATCTATCTATATAAAAATAAGTTGTCTGTCTGTCTGTGGATGGATGGATCAGGTGACGTCACCTGAAAAAACTGGATCAGGTGACGTCAAAACTGAAAAAACTAAAAAAAGGCAAAAACTACAAAAAAAACTAAAAACTAATAAAAAAAATAAAAAAGCTAAAAAACTAAAAAAACTAAAAAAAGGCAAAAACTACAAAAAAACTAAAAACTAATAAAAAAGCTAAAAAACTAAAAAAACTAAAAAAAGGCAAAAACTACAAAAAAAACTAAAAACTAATAAAAAAAATAAAAAAGCTAAAAAACTAAAAAAACTAAAAAAACTAAAAAAAGGTAAAAAACTAAAAAAACTAAAAACTAAAAAAAACTAAAAAAAAGGAAAAAACTGAAAAATAAGCTAAAATAAAGGTAAAAACCAATAAAAAACTAAAAAAAAAACTGAAAAAACTAAAAAAAGGCAAAAACTACAAAAAAAACTAAAAACTAATAAAAAAAGTAAAAAAGCTAAAAAACTAAAAAAACTAAAAAAACTAAAAAAAGGTAAAAAACTAAAAAAAATAAAAAATAAAAAAAAAACTAAAAAAAAGGAAAAAACTGAAAAATAAGCTAAAATAAAGGTAAAAACCAATAAAAAACTAAAAAGAAAAAAAGGAAAAAACTAAAAAAAATTTTCATCTAAAAAACTAAAAAAAACTAAAAAAGGTAAAAACTAAAAGAACTAAAAAAGAAAAAAATAAATGACGAAACTCAAAGAGAAAGCGACCAGGACAAAAGGAATGTTCGATTAGCAATCAACAAAGCACCGGGACACAGGGAGTATAAATGACGACCAGGACATAAGTAAAAAAAAAAACTATCTATATATATAAAAATAAGTTGTCTGTGGATCTGTGGATCGTGGATCAGGTGACGTCACCTGAAAAAACTGGATCAGGTGACGTCAAAACTGAAAAAACTAAAAAAAGGCAAAAACTACAAAAAAAAACTAAAAACTAATAAAAAAAATAAAAAAGCTAAAAAACTAAAAAAACTAAAAAGGTGACGTCATGTTTGTCCGCATATGACGTCTGAATTATTTCACACTAATACAAAATAAGAAAAAAAACTAAAAAAAGGTAAAAACTACAAAAAAAAACTAAAAAGAAAAAAAAAACTCAAAAAGCTAAAAAAAGGAAAAAACTGAAAAATAAAGGAGAAAAAGAAAACTAAAAAAATATAAATAAAAATAAAAAAACTAAAAAGATAAAAACTTCAAAAAAAAAAAGGTAAAAACTACAAAAAAACTAAAAAGAAAAAAAATAAAAACTAATAAAAAAACTAAAAAATCTAAAAATCTAAATAAACTAAAAAAGAAAAAAAATAAAAAAGGAAAAAAATAAAGGAGAAAAACAAAACTAAAAACCGAATGTATATACAGACCGGGACACCGGGATACAAATGACGACCGGGACACAGGGAATATAAATGACGACCGGGACACAGGGACACAACTACAACGGGGACGCCGGGGGGCACAGGGGGATATAAATGACGACCGATACACCGGGACACATGGAATATAAATGACGCCCGGGACACTCAAAGAGAAATCACAGACTGGGACACCGGGACACAAATGACGACCTGGACACAGGGACAAAACTACAAAGGGGATGCCGGGGGGCACAAGGGGATATATAAATGACGATGGCGACACAGGGAATGGTAGATTAGCAATCACCATCAACAAAGCTCAAGGGCAATCATTAGAATCATGAGGTATAGATCTGAATACGGATTGTTTTCCCATGGACCATTATATGTTGCATTTTCAAGAGTCGGTAAACAATCTATTTATATGCACAGACAATGGGACAGCAAAGAATGTTGTATATTCGCAAGTTTTACGTAGTTAAAAACATATATATATATATATATATATATCTATATTCACAGGTGGGACATAGGGACACAACTACAATGGCGCGTAACTAATATGGCGCGTAACGACTTACGCGCGCGGGGGGGGCTTGGGGGGGGGCGCGAAGCGCCCCCACCAACTAGGTGTTGGGGTGGCGCTGCACCACCAGAGCCATTGAAGACTTTCCTTACTGGAACTACGTCAGAATCTAAGCGTTTTTTGTCAAAAATCAGACAATACAACTCATTTTTCCAAATGACGTCGTTTGGAGCCCAAATCGAAAATCCAGATCAATTTATGTCTACTTTCAAAGTAAAAGGGCAAATTTATCATAAAGCAGGGTCCCTTCTACCATTCTCAGGCGAGAATCATAAATTTTTACAATTTCAAGGGCAATCACTAGAAAAATGCGGTATAGATCTTAATACAGATTGCTTTACCAATGTACAATTGTATGTTGCATCTTTGAGGGTCGGTAAACCTGACAATCTATTTATACGCACAGACAATGGGACAGCGAAGACTGTTGTATATTCACAAGTTTTACGTAGTTAATTTGTATTGTATCTATCTATCTATCTATCTATATAAAAACGAGTTGTGTGTATGCATGTTTGTTTGTTTGTAAAAAGAGCGTTTGCATATGACGTCATTATTAGTACATACGGCTTTGTATATGGACAGACAATGGGAAAGCCAAGAATGTTGTATATTCGCAATTTTTACGTAGTTTGAAACACATATATAAATCTATCTATATTCACAGGTGGGACACAGGGACACAACTACAATGGCGCGTAACTACAATGGCGCGTAACTAATATGGCGCGTAACTAATATGGCGCGTAACGACTTACGCGCGCGGGGGGGCTTGGGGGGGCGCGAAGCGCCCCACCAACTAGGTGTTGGGGTGGCGCGAAGCGCCACCCCAACAGCTAGTATATATATATATATATATATATATATATATATATATATATATATATATATATATATATATATATAAAATCAGGTTTTAATTTTTTGATTACTCGTGCTTAGATGAAAAGGAAAATGTACATTTCTTGTTTTCTTTTTTTATTTGCTCCTTTGTGGTATTTTCAGTGTTAGGCTTCGTGGCTACACGTTTAACTTGCTTGCAATGCTATATTGCATTAAAAAAAGGATAAAGATCCTCCAGAGCCATTGCTGGTGCATAGGGCGTCGAGCCGACATTTCAGTTGCTGGGTGTTTTTACAGGGACTAGTAGCAAGCTTATCGCCCGCTGCATTGCATTGATGGTCTGAAATTACTTTGATTTAAAATGTAGTTACAGCTCTAACAATTGTCACCTTACCAGCTAAAAACCGACTTTTGGTGTTTTTTTTTCTAAGCCGCCTAGAAATTTGATGACAGGTTATAATTTCATTCGTCATTTCTTTTATATTTTTTTCTGATCCCTATTAACATAGTCTTCGTTTTAGTTACAAATACCTTCTCCCTCTTTCTTTATTAGGTATATGTAGCATGCTCTTCATTTCGATCCTGTGATTCAGGGTTGGTGGGGAGAGGAGGGAGTTTCTTACCTTGAGTGAAAAGCTTATTATTTCTTTTTTCTGTCCACCCTCAATGGGGGGTTGGTTTATTTTACCCCCCCCCCCCCTTTACACTTCCTGGCTGAAGGGCCAAGAAACGGAGATCAGCACCGCGGGTAGGGACTGTAAAGTCCAATTCTTTACTTTTTTTAATCTAGTTTATGTATTGTAAAAGTCTATTCATTTATTTCATGATTTTTTTTTTCTAAAAGTAATTGAAATAATTAAGACGAGAAGTTTGCAATAAATAAACGGAACCTGTCAAAGGACATGGATTTAGTTTTCAATTATCTTCTATTTTATCTTTTTTCCATCAAGTCTTCAAATTAATTTTCTTATCAGTATTTTAAGTAACTATTGGACATGTAGATAATTCATTCAATAGGCTACTGGGAATTATATTAAAAATGAATTATAAATATTAAACAGTACAATTAAATTATATAATTTAATTGCATTTATTTTTGTCCTGATTTCAACCTAGCCCTTTCTTTGGATTTTCTTTTTTTTTTTTTTTTTTTTTTTTTTTTTTTTTTTTTTTTTTTTTTTTTTTTTTTTTTTTTCTTTTTTTTTAGTGAGGGGACAATATAACGAGGAGAGGTAGTATTGACAGATGGAAAAAAGAAGAAAGAAGAGGGATTTTCAAGCAATGAAATTTCCTTTAATTGAATTAACCGTTCCAATTGTTTTGCCTATATATATCAAATAATAAAAAGTTTTTGAAACTATATTTTGATCTTTACACATCAGGGGTATCGAAATCAGTCCCTCAGGACCTTATTTTATTTTATCTTCATTTGTTTTGGCATAAAAAAGAATATTATAGTTTACTACATTTCTAGTTCTTCTTTTTCAGAGCTGTACAAGACACATTGAATATAATGAAAGCTGAGGGCTTTACATTCGGGCCATTAAAAGAGAGTGATGCCATGTTTGCGGCAGACACAGCACCAGAATGGGTAGATGGCGAAAGCTGCCATAGATGTCGAGCTCAATTTTCATTGACACAACGAAAAGTAAAATATCTTTTTCTCTTTCTTATTTACTTTAGTTTAGTTTAAACCTTTTTTTGCTAAGACCTTTCTTTGCGCTGTTACGAAATTTTGAAGTTTTATGGTAGTACTGCATTTTGTCGGTCATGCCATAAAAGCCCTAAGAATGGAAAAACGGAATCAAGCGAAGTAAGTGAAATTCTCAAAGAACAAAAAGAATGTAATTGATTTTGTCAAAATCACTTAAAGACTCAGTTCGTCCCACTCGGTAATTTGATTTCAGCGCGGGAGAAATTCGCTACCAAGCTTGAAGATGCTTCTGCAAAGAGCTAATGAAGAGCTAGTCAAAGAGGTATTACATCGCCTAAGTGAATTTAAATCTTTTCTTTAAAACAATGACAGGATTGTCATGCAAGACCCATTGGCAAAGACCAAAGCTCTGCTAAGATATTCCCTCTGCTACATTTTGTCAGTGTTGCGATGTTGAACCATAAACACAAAAAATCAAACTAAATGAAATAAAAAAAAAAATTCTCAAAGACTAAATAGGTCAGAATAGAGTTCATTAAAGTATGTATAGACGCAGTTTGTGCTATTTGGCAATCTTGGATTCGACGCGGGCAGAAAATTGCTTGCAAACTTCAAGATGCTTGTGCGTAGAGCTAGTGCAGAGAATTGTCAAAGAGGCATTGCACTTGCAGTAGGTCAGATTCATAAAGGTACCTAGCGCTGCGAATTTACGAATTCAAAAATTAGTTTAAGTTGTGTCAATTAGTTTAATTGACAACAATGTAAGTCTGTAAAAATTCAGACATTAATGATTTTGTTGATTCGCAAAGACAGCTACACATACAAAGGAAAGGTACTCCTTCTAATGCTCACTGCTTCCACATGCCTTACGTTTATTGTGTTGCGAGAGCAACACTTTGGTTTTGTCCCGGTTTTTTTTTTTTTTTTTTTTTTTCCTATGCCGCCGATCTCAGCTTATTCGTGGAAACTGGTAAGGGTCTAACCTGTGCGGTTTTTATGGAAAGTGTGGACCTCAGGCCGGATTGATGAATATGACATTACATTTTGGAAAGCTCCGTAGAACTCTTGCCTGGGGCCAAAAAGGATGGTTTTTGCTTGTCCACGAGCCAGAGCCTATAGTGTGCGAAGGGAAGTGGAGTTATATAGCCTATGTCAGAGAGGAGTATCTGAAGTTGTGCAGCCAAGCTTTCGTTTCATCAAACCATGTTTCTGCTTTCGAGTGGAAAGCTCCGTTCTAGCAGGCAAGCAGGCAGGCACCAGTTTCAAATTGAAGATGGACTAAAATCTATAAGTGTTAAATATATGCGGTAGTTCCCCGGCCCCACAGCCAATATATCTTCTTTGAGTGATAAATAGAAAAATTTACAGAAACAAAAAAGTGCGATTTTCCCACGGGTCCGAAAGTGCTGCCATCTATTGTTTCTAGCCATTTCTGTTCGTGATTTCAGCTGACTTTACCATTCTTTTTTTTTCTACTTGGGATTGCAATAGAGAAATGGTATCAGATATACCTCTTAAACTTTAAAAGTTCTCTCATTGCTAAAGAAATTAGAGCTTATCCTTTGCTCCTTTCTAAGTGGTGGTGTTAGAAAGTTGGCCTCCGGCAAAAAAGTCAACTTTTGAACTAAGACAGATAGAATTTTTTTTTTTCAATGACAATCGATAGACCTTGATGAGCTGATCAAAGTGTATGTCATCCGTTTTTTGTTACAAAAATTCCTTCATGACATACACCAGTTTGAAAGTTTCAAGGGGTTGACAACTTCAGTGGTAAGGTACACACTTGAACCAAAAATAGGCCGATACCAATTGTGAGATATGTAGGGGACTTCCAAGCAACAGTCGATTATTAGCTTATAATCATCTTTGGTAATGAGGGGTTTGCAACTTTTGCTGATTGGAGTACCTATTATCTGTTTCTGGTGTAATTGATGGTAAGAACAACTTGGTTCCCGATTGTAAGACATGTAGGGGAGTTGTAAGTAATAATCGGCTGTTAGGCTACAATGACTTCAGCGACAAGGGGTTTGGAACTTTTGCTAGTTGGTGTACCCATTATTTGTTTCCGGTGAACTTGGATGTATATCCCGGGAGAGGGACTTGTAAGTAAGAATCGGTTGCTAGAGGAGGCTCACGAGGGGCTACAAATTTGTGCAAATTGGTACACATCTATGGAATCAGGGACCCATAAATTTCCTGTAATGACTCGCCATCCAATAATAAACGATCCTGGATGGCGAGTCATTAGAGGAAATTTATGGGTCCCTGATGGTATTTTGATCCTGAAAAGTTACAGATAGCTTTATAATACCAACTAGATTACATGAGATAATGTTCCAAGTTTCCATCCGTCACGATGTCTACGATTGAAAAGGATAAAGTTCAACCGGCTGCAAAGTGACATTTAGGGGCCTAATAAGTAATAATCGGCTGTTAGTGTGGACCTCGGGCCGGATTGATGAATATGACATTATATTTTGGAAAGCTCCGTACGACTCTTGCCTGGGGCCAAAAAGGATGGTTTTTGCTTGTCCTCGAGCCAGAGCCTATGGTGTGCAAAGGATAAAGTTCAACTGGCTGCAAAGTCAATTTAGTCCCTTCTTCCAATATTTTTTTTTTTTTTTTTCAACCCTGAGGAATAGCCTTTGATCATCTGATTACTGATTGTGTTATTCTTTGTCTCTCACGGAAGAGGGACTTGTAAGCAAGAATGGGTTGCTAGAGGAGGTTCATGAGGGGCTACAAATTTGTGCAAATTGGTGCACATCTATAGTATTTGATCCTGAAAAGTTTCGGATAGCTTTATAATACCAACTAGATTATATAAGATAATGTTCCAAGTTTCCATCCGTCACGATGTCTACGATTGAAAAGGATAAAGTTCAACTGGCTGCAAACTCAATTTAGTCCCTTTTTCCGATATTCTTTTGCTGTTGTTTTTTCAACGCTGAAGAATTTGATCATGTGATTACTGATTGTGTTCTTCTTTGAATATGCCGTTTTGAAAGCTTTGATAGTTTTGACAACTTCAGCATTTAACCGATAGCGAAGAAACAAAACCAAAGTGTTGCTCTCGCAACACTTTAATCGGCAAAGCCGGACAAAGGTTGCCGCAACACTTCACGTTGCCCAGGCAACGTAGGTCTAGTTTTTCCTGGTTTTTTGCTTGCATTTATTTTTAAATTTGGGTCTCGCTATTACCAAAAGCTGCACAACTCCATAAGGTCTTTTTCAATAAAAATTGAACTCTTCAGTTTTCCTAATTTCCCTAAATAAAACAAAAAAATTCATGAAATTTAACAGTAAATTAACACTACTTAACTGTTAACAGTTAAGTATAACTGTTAAGAAAATAATTTTTACCTGATAATATACAAAAAAATTGTAGTTAACACATTTTTGGTAAAGGTAAAAAAGTAGAGAATACGGCAATAGACTTTACAGTCCCTACTGGCGGTGCATATCTCCGTTTCTTGGCCCTTCAGCCAGGAAGTGCAATGGGGGGCTGGGGGCCAACCATCCCGTGCTTTCGCACACCCTTCCTGTTTACCTTCCCCAGATTTCTCCAGGTACCCATTTAGGTTGACTCTGGCTGAGCTTACAGAGTCACGCCACTGACCCTGTCCCAAAATAAATAATTGGATACACTAGGATTCCAACCCTCGCCCTCTCAGACAAAGGATCCCGAAACCAGTGCACCAATCCACTCAGCCACATTTTAGAGCACTTCGTATATACTTTATCTCTCTAATGTTTAAGTATATGCCTTTATTATTCAAATGCGTTTCTTTAAGAGACGGGTTTTTGAAGTAGTAACGGAATAACTGAAGAGAATAAGCTTAAGACGTTGAAATTATATGGAAAAAGTATTTTATTTATTTTATACCTCTAAATTTGGGTCATATTTTACGCTTTTCTTTTTTTATTTATTCAACGAACTTCGGAAGGCCTTGTAAAAATACTTTTATTCATAAAAAATAAAATGTAACTTTTCGGAGCTTTCATATCGCTAGTACCAAAAGCTGCATAACTCCATAAGGTCTTTTTCAATAAAAATTGAACTCTCCAGTTTTTCTAATTTTTCTAAATTAAAAAAAAATTTCATAATTTCATCGACAGATGCCTCAAGATTGCAATTTAATGCTAAAACATCATAAGTCTCATTGAGCCTTCAGATAAATATAGAATGAGTTTTATGGAAGGGAGGGGGAATAGAAATTGATATCTAATCCCTAAAAACTAATCCTAAAAACTTGTCATAACTCCAAGCTATATAGCTCAATAAAGTGCAAATTATGTTCGGGTTTTCAGAAGGCATGGGGGGTGTCCGCCCTACTCATGTGAATTTCTTCTCGTCAGAGTTTGACTCGGTTATTTATTTTAATTTCTGTTTTTTTTTGTTATCATTTATTTATTGATAATGATTTGCGATAGTTTTACGCTTAGAAGATTATTTGGCTTTTAATGAGCCTCTTTACTTTTCTTTGAAGCCTTATTTCGTGGAATTTTTTTTATTAATCGGCGAAAAATTGTCTCCCCTCCAACACTTATTCTGGGTCATCGTGTCCCTGAAAGTTTCAACTCAATACCCCAGCTATGAGACAAGACGTGTTAGATTTACCAAAACAATAACTTTTAATATTCTTATTTACAGATCGCCACCTCCCCTTTAATCTATCTCCCCATTCGTAAAGATGATCATCCCGTCACCTTTGACCGAATTTTTCGTCCATCTGGAACTTAAAATAGCGTAATATCGGTTTTTTCGCCACAAAATGAATATTATTGAGTTCAAAACGATGTACCTGCGATTTACAATCTAATACTTGAGCAACTGAGCCAACCGCGCTTGATGTATCGCTTTACACCTTTGGTGTATTAATATACACAGTCGGGGTGATAGTAAAACCGTCTCTATGCTTACTAAGAAGCTTTCCGGCGAGCAAACATGGGAAAAAGTTCACTATTTAAGCATCTTGTTAAGGTATGGGACGACGTGGCTGTCCCTCCTGACTGGAATAAAGGCATTATCTTGAAATTCTTCAAGAAAGGTCGAAAGGCATCATGCGATAACTGGAGAGGTATCACACTCCAGACAGTCGGAAGTAAAGTTCTTTGTCAGATTATACTTAGTAGAATTTAGACTCAAGTGTACTTCATTTTAAGGGATGAACAACATGGTTTCCGCTCAAATCGTTCTTGCTGCGACCTGATATTTAGCTGACGTGTTCTACTGGAGGAATCAAACGAATGACAAGTGAAGATTAATTTAGTGTTTACAGACTTCTTGAAAACATTTGACTCTGTGCAGCGAGAGGCAATGTGGAAAATTCTCCTGGGGTATAAAATGCCTAAGAAAATTGTGAATATGATTAAAGCCAGGTATGCTGCAGAGATTTGTGCAGCCCAGACAGAAAATGGGCTATCAGAGTGATTCCCTGCTTAGTCCGATGTACGTCAAAGATGTTTACTATCTCCAATATTATTTACAACACTTATAGATTTTGTTCTTCGAGCTTGCCACTTTAGAGGAGGCATACAACTAAGCCCCGAGCGTCAAATACAAGACTGCGATTTTGCTGACGATATCGCTCTCGTGGCTCATTGCCATGAGGACATCCAATATAATCTAAATGATCTAGCAGCGAAAGCTGCCCCTATGGGACGGAAGATTAATGTGGATGAAATGAAAAGTACTTCAAAGGGTGTGGTGACGACCATTGCAGCTGGAATTTGATACGAAGGCGCTAATATAGAAGAGGTGAGAGAATTTAAGTACCTCGGTAGTACAATGATTCAAAGTGGAGATTGTGATAGAGAAGTCTTGCTACGCATAGCGTATGCAGGTGAAGCATTTTCTCAGCTGCGGGATATTTGGAAATGTAGAAACTACTCTCAGAAGTTGAAGTTGCGATTGTTTAGGAGTAATATACTCTCTGTACTTTTATATGGCCTTTCAGCCTTTCAAAGAATGCTGAGAAAAGACTATTTGACTTCGAGGATAATTGCCTACAAAGAATCCGTGCGGTACATTGGACCGACAGATTAACGGTTGCCCAGATAAGGGCTGATACTGGACCACCACTGGTGGACGAGACCAGAATAAGAAGATGGAAGTACGGGGGGTATATGGCCCACATGAGCGAAGAACACCTCCGACACGATTTACGGTGTTTGATCCCACCGGCATTCGAAAGAGTGCCGGTGGGATCAAACACCGGCACAACTGCAGACAACGCTACACACTTGGTCGATAACTGGAGAAAGAGGCGACGAGTATTCGAACCACTCTGAACGAACCTTGGTTTTTGGCACTAGATCGGTCAAGTTGGAGGTCAACCATCGCTGCCCTATGCGCCCCCAGGTGCAGGAGGATCTAAGTACATAGTACCGTGAATGTCCGAAATCTGGTTAATATCGACATTCACCGATGAACATCGGAAATTCCTTTTTTCTCTACTTGAATGCATTTATCTTTGCGAGTCAGCTTTCAGCCTTATGCAAGCTATTATGGTAAAAGTTAAAGTTAGATTATATTAGGTTTGGTTAGGTTTAATTTAGTTATAAATATCAGAAATGGGTTTAAAACCTAATCTAACCTGTCTTCATCAAACCTTGCATTAAATTGATAATGTTGACTGGCAACACTGACTAAATCCAAGGAGAGGGAAGGGTGTATCGAACATTCACCAGTGGATGTCGACATTCACGAATTTCAGACAGTCACGGTAACATATACAAAAACAACTGGTTTTCTCCCGAACATTACCAAATATTATGTTTGTTGACTATTCATGCTTGTATATGTTTGATTTGAATTTTCCTCGCTAAGCAGAATCCAGGCTGCGCCTATTTGAGCATCTTTTGCAGCACCATTAAACATCAAGTTATCTTTTGCAGCACCATTGCCGAGCATGCGGACAAGTGTTCTGCGGAAAGTGCAGTTCCAAATCATGTGCTCTTCCAAAATTTGGAATCGAGAAAGAAGTCCGCGTGTGCGACTCCTGCTGGGATAAGCATAATGGTAGGTATTTCAATCTTTTTAAGCTAAACGAGAAGTTTTGTTGCCAGTGAAACTTGTTTCTTCCTTAATTTACGCGAAATTTTTATGTTTATTATGTTTTACTTATTAACTTATTATTATTAATAAGTGTTTAATAAGTGTTATTAATAATCGTTTATTATTATGTTAACGTTAACATATTTTACGTGACATTTCTCGTTTTGCAAGCTGGTTTCACAAGTGCTTCACTTCTTTTGTTTATTATCTTTTCATTTCATTTTAAATCTTTTAATTTACCATTAGAAAGGAATTGTCAAAATCTGGAACGACAAAGCAGAAATAAAAGTGGGAAATAACATAAAAAGAGGCGAAATATTTCAATATTTGAGCGAAAATCCGAAAATAGAATGAACTCAACTGAATAAGACATGGAACACACAAGTTTCAATGAGCCACCGACTTAGCTCAATACAAATATCGTTTTAGCATATTTTAGTTGACCTCATTAAAACATTCTATGCTACAAGTGAAATGTAAAAATGAATGTAAAATGTGAAACTGAATGTAAAACTTAAAAAAAAAAATTGTCAAAATCTCTAGCAGACTACTGCTCGGTTCCGGTTGCAAAGTATAGCCCTCCACACTTCACTGTTTTTTAACTCATCCTCAACTCACTGACTTTTTTTATCGTCTTTTTTGTACTCTTCTTTGTTTAGTTTTTTTCTGTCGCAATAACAGGACTGATAGCGAAGTGGTAATAAAACTTGTTTTTGGTTGGGGTAATTCAGTTAAAATCTTAGATAGGAAATTTTTTAAGGAACTCTAGAAGAATTCGAAATCAAACTGGTCCCAATTGGAAATGAGAGGGCGTAGTAGCAATATGAAGTGTATAAATGTTTGCGTAAGACAAAAAAAAATTTAATTCCATCAAAATAAAATCGAAAGACTAAAAAATTGACAATGATGTCACTTTTTTCCACTCGTTTTCAGAATTAACTAAAAACTTTGAAATATTTTTTTTTTCGAGAATTTATGAATATAAGTGGAAACGAGGGGCCCAAAACAGATAGGTCTGAATAACTTGTTGAACGTACTTATTGGACCTTTCAACTATGCTGACTTGTATGGTTACCTCAGGATTTTTTTTCTTTGGGAAAAAAGGAGCATGGGAGTTGGGCTAGTTGCCCTCAAATATTTTTGGTCACTTAAAAATGGTACTAGAACTTTTAAGTTCTGTTCGAATGGACCCTCTCCCAATCTTCTTGGACAACCAGTTCAATTTGATCTCTCCTGAAAACTTTATCTTTTAACTCATTTTCCTCTATCCACTGACTTTTTTATTTAGGAACTTGCACCTTAAATCAATTTGACAAATGCACTATGTAAATCCTTATCTGTTTTGCCTACCTCGTTTTCTCTTATATTAGTAGATTTTTTAGAATTCAACTTTTAAATCCATTTTCAAATCCTTTTTTTTTGTATTAAAAAAGATGCATTTATTATTATCTGTCATTCAGCTGATGAATTTTACCATTTGCCAGTTTAGCCGGTTTTGTTGACTCTTTCCAAACAAAGAAATCGCTTTGCAGGCGGAGATCGCTTTATTCTATCATACCAATGGTTACCCATAATGTGCCGTAGGCAATTATTTTCGAAATTTTGTATTCGTTTCTCATGCTGTTTTTTCAGTGCCCATGTCTCGCATCCATACATTAGTACAGAGTTTTAGAGAGTATCCAGACTTTGCCTAGTTTGGTAAAAGCATTGCCTACACACGCAATGCGTTTAATGATCTCGCGCTCAAGGCTTCCGTCAGAGTTTATGAGGCTTCCAAGATACTTAAATTCTTCAATCTCCTCTAGCTCATCAAAACCGACCATCAGTGGCCCGCTTGGCATTTAATTAACATTGTTGTGCATGATTTTTTTTTTCTTACACTGACTGCCAGTCCTACTCGTCCTGCTTTGTTTATGAGCTCTGTTGATGTTCTGCAGCAAGTCTCCCTTTAGATGGGAAAGAGTGTAATGTCATCATAAACATCACCATCGAAGATAGTGTGGCTCTTGTAAAACTGTATCCTCCAACAAAGTGACATATCCGTTTTATGCAATCAGCAAGGATTGTGAAGAGCCCAGAAGAGAGGATTCAGCCTTGTTGTACACTGGTTATGGATCCATTCAGTTGGGTCTCCATCGTTGGTTTGCACAGCACCCAGTTGGGTCATTATATACAGCAATAATCATACTAATAATCTTGTCTGGAAGCCCATAGGGCCGTAATATTCTCCATGACCATTCCCTGTGTACAAAATCGAAAGCCTTTAAAAAGTCTATAAATGTTACTAATATTTCAGTTTTCCAAGAACAGCAAAAGATCTGTTTGATCGAAAGCGTGTTGTTCATCTCTGAAGATATTGTCGATCCTCGATTGAATACGATTTAAGACTGTTTGACTAAAGTTTTTTAATTCCTATCAACTGTAAAGTGATACCTCGCCAATTGTTGTAGTCGACGGTTCGACCTTTCTTAAAATTTTTAACTATGGCCCCTTCCTTCCAGTCAGTAGGGACACTTTCAGTTTTCCCAAATATGGTTTAAAATTTCATGTCGAGACTTTGATAAGACTGTGGCACCAGATTTTAGTAGTTCAGGCTGTAGGCCGTCAGCTGCGGCAATTTTCCCATTTTCAGGTTTTGTAAAACAGTTATGAATTCCAGCAGACTAATGGGTTCAACGTTGCTATCCAGCTCAAAGAATAGCAATCCAGATGGAAGCTCTGTGGGATTTGTAGGGGAAGAAGTAATCTCTTCCTCTATCCTACTTCAGGAATCAAAACGAAATTAAAAATAATTAAAACGAAATTTGTATATTTATTTTTTTTGGCTAAATGGCTTTCTCATAGTTTTGATCGAATGATTTTGAGAAAAAAAAGAGCGGGAGAGGAAGCCTAGTTGCCCTCCGATTTTTTGGTTACTTAAAAAGGCAACTAGAACTTTTAGTTTTTTACGAATGTTTTTATTATTAAAAGATATACGTAACTTATAAATTAGCCTGCGTAACGAACTTTTGTATTCTCATGTTTTATTACATATACGAGGGAGTTCACCCCCTCGTTAGTACCTCACTCTTTACACTAAAGCTTAAATTTTGTCCAAATTCATTAAGAATGACCCCTGAATCACAAAAGCTGTTGAATACTTTAGCGTAAAAAGCAAGGTATTAGGAGAAGGTGAGCCCCTCATATGCGTAATAATTTCTGTTCGTTTTAAGTTTTAATGCTACTTCTTACTTCCAGCTGAAAATTTTTTTTATATTTATTTTTTCATTGTTTTTTTTTTAATAATGCTAGAATATCCTGCGCTCCCTTCATGGAAATATTCTTCCCCCATGACAAATTCCCTCCCCCCAACAAAAAAATCTCCCTGAAAACGTCTGTACACTTCCCAATAACCATCACTATATGTAAGCACTGGTCAAAGTTTGTAACTTGTAGGCCCTCCCACGGGGACTGTGGGGGAGTAAGTCGTCCCCAAAGACATAGTTATAAGGTTTTTCGACTACGTTGAATAAAATGGCTATCTCAGAATTTTAATCCGTTGACTTTGGGAAAATAATTAGTGTGGGAGGGGGTCTAGGTGCCCTCCAATTTTCTTGGTCACTTAAAAAGGGCACTAGAACTTCTCATTTCCGTTAGAAAGAGCCCTTTCGCAACATTCTAGGACCACTGGGTCGATACGATCACCCCTGAAAAATCAAAACAAAAAATAACCCAAACAAATAAACACGCGTCCGTGTTCTGCCTTTGGCAAAATTTTTGTAGATAGGAGCTTGAAACTCCTACAATAGGGCTCTCTGATATGCTGAATCTGATGATGTGATTTTTGTTAAGATTCTATGACTTTTAGGGAGTGTTTCCCCCTATTTTCTAAAATGAGGCAAATTTTCTCATGCTCTTAACTTTTGATGGGTGAGACTAAACTTGATGAAACTTATATATTTAAAATCAGCATTAAAATGTGATTATTTTGATGTAGCTATTGGTAGTAAAATTCCATTTTTTTTAGATTTATGGTTACTGTTGAGCCGGGTCGCTCCTTACTACAGTTCGTTACCACGAACTGTTTGATAATAGATGAAAAATTGGTGGATTCTGTGCGATTCTTTTTTTTACCTGTTTTAATGACATTTTGGGGGGATGGAAATGTAAAGCAATGAGCTTATATAATTTAGGGTTGGGCTTTGTCAGTATTTAGCTGTTCTGGTGGAGTTTTATGGAATTTAGGTTTGAAAATAAACTATTTTTAAATGTAACTTTATTAGAAACGTAGCTATTAATAAAAATGTGATGTAGATTTGAATAGCTTTTTGCCTTGAAGACGTTCAGAAGGGAATTTATAGCTTAGTATGGAGCAGATAGATTCCCAGTGGAGGGAATTTCAAAATTATCTATAATTTGTAAATTTTCGTATAGTGCTTTTATTGTTTTGCTGCTGCAAGTCTAAATACGTGAAGACAGTAATGTCGGAGAAAGTTCTACACAAGCTTCCCTGGGAAGAAAGGACAAACGTCTTATTTAATAGTTTATACTTGCCAAACACAAATATGGGAATGGCTCAAAAAGGACAAAACAAGTATATTTTAGTGCCGTTTTTTTCACTCTGAATACATTAATCAAGAGATTTTCAGTCGGAAAATGTCATATTTCCAATTTTTTCTTTGACTTCGTGTACCTTACAGTTTACCAGATTTGATGAGATCAACCGACCACTCATGTCATTCGCTGCGTTGCTTTCTAGTAAGTCTAGGGATGGGCCTCTTCGGTGTTTAGTATTATCTGCACTACAAAAAGTACTGTTTGTATCAGATCTAATCTTTTAGTATCACATATTAGCCGAAGTTAAGCCATCTTAATACTTTACTCTGACAGAAGACGAGAACACTATTCACCGAAAAGCGAAGCGAAAAGGCAATGGGTTTAGGATTGAGCGATGAAGAAGAATGAAAAAAGACTCGTGATATTTGCTACTGTAGTTTCTTGTTGTTGTAGTTGCATTTCATTGACATATGGAATAATTAACAATAAGAAAATTGTTGGATATAACGTTGCTTTTTGACGTTGTTTTCAACGTTGCTTATTGCCCCTTCTTACCATGAAAAAAATCTCTAATGGTACACACGGACAAAGAAGTTTTTTTTTTGCTTCATTAAAAAACAACTTTGTTGAGAACATTATGGACTTGATTTTTTTAAGTGCTTTATTTGGTTTTGGCTACTGTTCATGGCCAAAACAACGTGAAACATCTATTTAGCATTTTTCAGTTTTTATCTTATGTAATTTGGTGTCCGCTTCAATAGGCAGTTAAGTCTGGACTGGAGCTAAAGCTTCTACCAGCTTCTTTAGTTTCTTTATCCATTTGTTTCAGTTTTTAGCAGTTTCCAGTTTTTATCGTATATAATTTGGTGTCCACTTCAATAGGCAGCTATGTCTGGACTGGAGCTAAAGGTTCTACCAGCTTCTTTAGTTTCTTAATCCATTTGTTGGTGATTTCATTTCAACAAGCAGTGGATAATCCCGTGGTCACAGTGCAATTTCATTTGTTTCTGTTTTCTTAAACGTCAATCCTTCTGTAGATGATTGCATTTTAATAAGCAGTGGATAATCCCGTGGTCATAGCATAGTTTCTTTAGTTTCTGTTTGTTTTAAACTTTAATCCATTTGTGGGCGATTCCATATTAACGAACATTTCTTAGAAGTTTTTTAGGATTACAGAGATATTTTTTTTAGGAATACAAGCAATCAATACTATCTACTAAAAAAGTTCTAAAAAAATAGGGTAGGAAGAGTTTATACTGCAAAAGGTTATGAAAGGTTTGTACCGCTTCTGGGAAGTGCAGCAAAACAGAACTAAAATATATAGGAAGAGAGAGAAAGAAAGAGAGAAAAACAAAATATCAATTAATTTTTGGACGATTCCATATTAACGAACGGCGGACAGTCCCCCGGTCGTAGTGCAATTTCTATAGTGTCTGTTTGTATTAAACCTCGGTCCATTTGTAGGTGATGCTATTTCAACAAGTAGTGGAGAATCCCCTGACCATAGTGCACGTTCAACACAACCATCAAAGCAACAGTCACCAGCTAAACAGCCGGGCAAAAGTGAAGAAGAAATAAAAGAAGAAGAAGATTTTCAGTTAGCTTTAGCGCTATCTAAATCGGAGGCAGAAGAAAAGGAGAAACTGGTATTTAAATATGAATTCGATCAGTTATATTTAAGGGCAATGGGGAGTGTGCTTTACTGATAGCTCTTAAGTTAAAAACGCGCACATGCACATATTTTCTTTCGACGAAAGATCGAGAAAAGACCGATGAAAGTTCGGGAGTCAAGGAATTACAAGTCGAGGAGTGTGTTTTCCTTATGTGCTTCTGATTGTGGGATGAAATATTAGAAATAAAATTTGAACAATTATCACAAATAAAATCTTTGGACCCCGCCCCCTCTCAGCTCCAGCTGAAATCTTTTGATTGTCTAGGTTTTTCCCGTTAAATCTTGTAGTTTCCATGTTTCAATCAATATTTTGTCCATCCAAATGATTTAATTTAGAAAAAGAGGCAGAAACCCCTTAAAAATGGTGTCAGATCGAAGTAAATATAACCTCTAATGTAAAAGAACCTTTTTTTGATAGCTTAAATGAGAACCACCAAGAAATCGGAAAAATTTGGGTTTCAGGGGGGAGGGGTGTTTTCCTGGTATTAAAATTTTTGTGCTGTAGCGCTATAAAAGTTAGAGGCAGACAAAAGCGAGAAAATAGTGTTTAAACGTTTAAACAGAACATTTTGAATGTTAATCAAACAGTTCGTGGTAACGAACTGTAGTAAGGAGCGACCCGGCTCAATAGTAAACGAAACTCTAAAAAACGGAATTTTGATGCTAAAAGATAGTTCAAAAGAATCGGATTTTCATGCTGATTCAAAATATATAAGTTTCATCAAATTTAGTTTTTGTCTACAAAAGTTACGAGCCTGAGAAAATTTGCCTTATTTTGGAAAATAGGCAGGAACACCCCCTAAAAGTCATAGAATCTTAAACAAAAATCACACCATCGCATTCGGCATATCAAAGAATCCTATAGCAAAAATTTCAAGCTCCTATGTACAAAAATGTGGAATTTCGTATTTTTTGCCAGAAGACAAATGACGGGTGCGTATTTATTTGTTTGATTGTTTTTTTTTTTCGTTTTTTTTTCTTTTCCCCAGGGGTCATCGTATCGACCAAGTGGTCCTAGAATGTCGCAAGAGGGCTCATTCTAACGGAAATGAAAGCTTCTAGTGCCCTTTTTAAGTGACCAAAAAACTGGAGGGCACCTAGGCCCCCTCCCACGCTCATTTTTTCCCAAAGTCAACAGATCAAAATTTTGAGATAGCCATTTTGTTCTACATAGTCAAAAACCATAATAACTATGTCTTTAGGAATGACTTACTCCCCCACAATCCCTGGGGGAGGGGCTGCAAGTTTAAAACTTTGACCAGTGTTTACATACAGTAATGGTTATTGGGAAGTGTACAGACGTTTTCAGAAGGAATTGTTTGGTTTGGGGGGTGGGGTTGAGGGGAGGGGACTACGTGGGAGGATATTTCCTTGGAGGAATATATCATGGGGGAAGAAAAATTCAATGAAAAGGGCGCAGGATTTTCTATCATTACTATAAAAAAAACAATGACAAAATAAACATGAAAACGTTTTTTCAATTGAAAGTAAGGAGTAGCATTGAAACTTGAAACGAACAGAGATTATTACTTATATGAGGGGTTCTAAAACACTTTAGCATAAAGTTTGAGGTATTTAGGGGGAGATAAATACCTTGCTCTTTATGCTAAAGTATTTTTAGTAATTTCAACTATTTATTCTACGGCCTTTCTGATTCAGGGGTCATTCTTAAAGAATTGGGACAAAACTTACGATTTAGTGTAAAGAGCGAGGTATTAACGAGGGTACAAACCCCCTAGTATACATAATAAAAATATAAGAATATAAAAGTTTGTTACGTAAGTTAATTCTTAAGTTACGTATATTTTTTACTAATAAAAACGTTCGTTAAAAATTAAAAGTTCTAGTTGCCTTTTTAAGTAACCGAAAAATTGGAGGGCAACTAGGCCTCCTTCCCCACCCCTTATTTCTCATAATCGTCTGATCAAAACTAAGAGAAAGCCATTTAGCCAAAAAAGTTTTAATATACAAATTTCATTTTAATAATTTATGTGCGGAGAGCCAAAATCAAACATGCATTAATTCAAAAACGTTCTGAAAAAAAACAAAAAAAAAACTAGTTTTTTAAACTGAAAGTAAGGGGCTACATTAAAACTTAAAACGCACAGAAATTACTCCGTATATGAAATGGGTTGTCCCCTCTGCAATCCCTCGCTCTTTACGCTAAAGTTTGACTCTTTGCCACAATTGTACTTTTTAAAACAATTAAAAGCTTTAGCGTAAAGAGCGGAGGGACTCCGGAGGGGACAACCCATTTCATATACGGAGTAATTTCTGTGCGTTTTAAGTTTTAATGTAGCTCCTTACTTTCAGTTAAAAAAAACTGTTTTTTTTTTATTTAATTTGAATAAGAAACGCCCAGAAATTGTGCAATCAGATCAGAGATAGACGAAAGGGAGAAACATGCTGTTTAAACTTGAATTCGATCAGTTAGATTTAAGTGTAATATGGGCTGTGCATTATTGATTGTAAGCTGTAGATTCAAAACACGCACCTGTGAATAATTGTTTTTTTTTTGGAAGGAGGGGGAGGAGGCAAAGAACAATTTATTTGATAATTTGAATAAGACGTGCCAGGAAATTAGGGAAAAAATGGGTTTCGGAGGGGGGGGGGGGGGGCTTGTGGTTTGCTATTAAAATAGCAAACCACAGTGCTGTATCGCTGTCAAAATCATAGACAGACGAAAGGGGTGAAAATGGTGTTTAAAATTGAATTTGGTTTATGTAAGTGTAATAAGGGTGTTGCATTATTGATTGTAAGCCGTAATTTGCAAACATGCACATAGATTTTTTTTTGGGGGGGGATGTAAAAATATTTTATTTGATAATTTAAATAAGAAGCGACCAGAAATTGGGAAGAAATTTTGGATTTCGAGGGGGGTGGGGCAATATTGAATTTTTTTTTTTTTTTTTTTTTTTTTTTTTTTTTTTTAATTCAGTGCTATCTAAGTCTAGGGTAAGAGAAAATTACTTTTTTTTACAATTTACTTCTTCTTTTATTTGTTCATTTAATTTTTCTTTTCATTTATTAACTTTTATTGTAATTATTTTATTTCTAATTATTTACTTTTTCTACTTATTTACTCTTTTTCTTTGTTCACTTGTTCACTGCTTTTCCATTTACAGAATTTGAGATAGAAAAATGGGTAAAATGTAAGTAAAGCAGTGGAACAAAACAATACTTGAATTTTTTTCCCATTGATAAAAGCTCTCCAGGACGTGGAGTCGAAATATTTGAATTTTAGTTATTATTTATTTTATTATTTTATTTCATTTTTCATTATTTTATTTATTATTTATTTATGGTACATTTTATTATATATTATATTATTTTTTATTTTTTATTTATTTTATTTTTTATTATTGTACATAATAATTGTTTTTATTTTTTATTATGGTACATTTTATTATATATTATATTATTATTGGTTCATTATTATATATTATATTATTATTTATTTTTTATTTATTTTATTTTTCATTATTGTATTATCATTATTATTAATTATTATTTCTGCAATTTACCGTTTGATTTACTTGTTCATTTAATTTTTCTTCTCATTTATTTACTTTTATTGTTATTCTTACTTAATTGTTATTCTATTTATCAAATTTTATTTGATTTAATTAATTTTTTTTTAGAAACTTCGTCAAACTGCCACGCTTCTCAACCGAACACCGACTAAGACGGAGCCTGTTTCCCCTAAATCTTCAAAATCGGAACTCGTTCAGGACCAAGAGTCCGAAAATCCAGAGCTAGCACGCTATTTGAATCGATCCTATTGGGAAAATGTGTCAAAGAGCAAAGGGAATGAAATAGCTGACGGTTATTCTGCCACTGTTGAAGTGAAAAATGGAATTGAACCAACAAAAATCGTTGAGGTTAGTTACTTTGTTAGTAATTTTAGCTAGCCCCGCGTTCAATAAAACTTGTTACAATTAATTACAGTTAATTCTACTGAACAAACTGGATTGAACCTTTTGCTCTATTGAACGAAGTTTGGACAGCAGAAATAATTTCTTGTAAAGAAAAGGAAGATAACATTAAGGAATAGCATTAAAAAGAAAAGAGTTGCAAGCATCGCAACGCCATCTATTTAATTTATAATGGAAGCTGGTTTGTACACGATTGTGGAAAATCTGACCTGAGTTTGATTTAGCATTACAAAGTAGACTGACAATCGATATAATATCGACATTTTACACTTCGCCGGCCCTCCTCCATAATGATTGATGCAAAATTATACAACACTGTACATAATTTTATACAGCCTCAAATGAATAAACTTAGTTAAATTAAGCTTAAAATATGAGTCTATTTTAGCCGTTTATTCTGTAAGGAATACATACTTGTTAATAATAAAAATTGTTATAATAATAATAAATAATAAATTGTTAATAATAATAAAAATAATAATAACAATAATAAAACTTGTTCTAATTAATTACAGTTAACTCTATTGAATAAACGCGATTGAACCTTTTGTTCTTTTGAACGAAGTTTGGACAGCAGAAATAATTTCTTGAAAAAAAAAAAAAAAAATCTGCGACTCCATAGAACATTTAACAGTAACAAAAGAGATTTATTCTTATCCTGATAGATAAATATATCAATTTTCCGTCTATATAAGTACGACTTGCTGCTCTTTGATATTTGTTCAAAATAAGAGAACCAAAATTACGATAAGTTCATTGGAACACAATTTAATTATATCAATCCTCTAATGGACGTCAAAAATAAAATAAAAAAGTAATTGCCATAAGCACTATTGAATACATGGTAAGTAAGGGTTACTTGTGACTAGTTACTTTTTTAATTATTTATGGGTTGTCCAAACTGAAATATGGCCTGTATTTTCAGGCTAGGATGCTTATTTGAAATTGAGGCTAATCAATTGACGCCGAGAATGTTTACTTTGCTGGTAGTTTATAGTTGGATAGTTAGGTCTTGATAGTTAGAAATATTAGCTTATTTGATTGATTAAGTCTTAAAACTATTAATTTCTGGTAGATTTAGCTCGTAACCCCAGTTGACTGCAACACTAAACGTAATCGCAATCGTAACCCCAGTAGACTGCAACACTAATCGTAATTGACTAAGCTCAAGAACTATTGATTTTACTGGAATTAGTACCTATGAGGATATAGTATAGATCTTGATGGTACGAAACACGTGATACCCCTAGCTCATTCTTCTCAAACATCCATTCAACACAATTTAATTTCGTTTATTGAAGAAAGATTCTTGTTACTCTTAATGCTTCAGGTTTATTTTGTTCTTGGAGTTTGAGAAGGCGTCTGACACGATTGACCATAAGCAGGCATTACTTGAGTTGAAGAAAATGGCTGTGATATGAGTTATTTCTTTCTTTAATGATCAGAAGCAAATTTAGGTGAGTGGCTCTTTGATGTCTATAGCTAAAGGAGTAACGTACGGAGCGACGCAAGTGTCTATGCTAGGTCCTACAGGGGTCTTCTCTAGAAGGTGTGAAGATCGGTTAAATAATTCTATTGCATAATCAAGGTGGTAAGAGAGGCGGTCCTTCAAACAAAAGTCTCCATCAAACATTTTTTTTTCTAAAATAAAGGAAAATGTGATTAGTTCTAGACTTACTTTTTACACTTAAAATAAAAAGATTCGTTTGAATGCTTACTTTAAAATAAAAACCGTCAACGGTAAATTTTGCTGTTTAACTTCTTGAATAGGTAAATAGGGCATTTGAAGCGGGCTTTAACCACTTTATTCTTGAATTTGAAAAAGACATCGGACACGCTTGACCATAAGATGTTATGATTTGATCTGGGAAGAAAATCGGTATTTCTGGAAACAATATCACAGGGTTCGAACCTTATTTGAGTGACCGAAAGCAAATGTGTCGAATGGGTCCTGCATTCAAATATTTTTGTGAACCAATCACCTCTGGATGAAAAACAAAATTATTTTTCTTTAATTTAACTCATATTTAAATTTAATTGAAATTGTATAATTTTTAAAACTGATGTTTAAAAATATTTTTTTATTTGTATTTTATGTCCTTATGTAGCAAGAATGCGCCGTCTTGACTTTGTCCGGACTTTACTTTAGTCTCAATTTATAAAATCGGATTATAAGAAGCAACCAAAAATTCATGGTCCAACCCCAAATCTGTACGAAGGCGGGGAAGGTGTGTAAAAGCACAGGATGACTAGACCCACAGGGTTGTACTTCCTGGCTGATGGGCCAAGAAACGAATATCAGCTCCACCGGTAGGGACTGTAAAGTTAAGTCGAATAGCTGCTATGCCGGTTAAAGTTTTCAAGTTATGCAGTTAAAGTTCTACACTTTTAGTGAATTTTAATTGACGCAATTGAAATATATTCAAAAAGTTCCTTGACTTATCGGGTCCTTGTAAAGTGGAGTTTAATCAGTATTTTACCTTACTTGTATTATTAAAAATCAATCCTTAATGGTGTAAAGGGTAAAGGTAAACATGCTATTTTTGTGAAGGCTGGCACCCCCCCCCCCCAAAAAAAAAACAAAAACAAAAACTGAGATAAATGGTAAAAAATTATTCAATTTTGCACATCTTTACTCTTCTTGCAAACTATTTTTCCTTTTCCTCTTCTTTAAAGGGCTAGTGGCAACACTAGCTTAGGTATTCCTGCACATGAGGGTGGGGGGTTATCTCTGAAATTAGTTAGTGGAAAATGTCTCTTAGGAAAAATCACTATGATTTTTCAAAAAAAGATGGATTTATTAAACAATAAATTTAAACACCAGGCAAATGCGTTTTCATATACCTGGTAACTCCCAATTACCGGGAATACAGGGGGAAGACTTCCTGAGAGATTCCTGCACATGAGGGTGGGGGTATCTCTGAAATTGGTTAGTGGAAAATGTCCCTTAGGAAAAATCTCTATGATTTTTCGAAAATATATGAATAGATCCAAAGTTCAAATATCCCTGGGCTTGACAAAGCCCCTTCCAGCCTCCAGGGCAAGGACTGTAAGCTATGCAGGTTGTCTATTGTTGAGATATAACGTTTTTTTTTGGGAAGGGTGGTCCAAAATTGAGGGTCCTACCCCTTCTTTAAATCGAAAGTGATTGGAATGCCAACCAGGTTACTTTTAAAATAAGGTTACTTTTAAGTTGTAAATCCCATTGTTTACTTGCAGAAGTTCCAAAATGGTGAGATGGACTCAGTCGATGATTTCGCCCTTAACTTGAGAAATCAAATTGAAATGTTTGTTAATCGAATGAAATCGAATTCAAGCAGAGGAAGGTACATAGCCAATGATACTTCAGTGCAGACTTTATTCCTGAACATAACAGCTATGCACTCTGAGCTTCTCAAACATACACAGGACCTCGATCAAAGAAGAGGTTAGTGCAGCGTTTCAGAATTATTTTGAGTAAATCGTTGAAGAAATACTTTAATTGGATAAAATTCAATAAAATAATAATTTAAAGCAAATTAAAAAGTTAATAAATGTATAACAAATGAATTAATAAAATTTTACTAATTTCAAATGAACAATTTAATAATCTCAAATAAAATTAAGCAATTAGGTAAAATGTTGGGTAGATAATTTGAGAATCAAATTAAGATGTCTATGAATCGAATAAAATTGATTTCAAGCATAGGAGGTGCTTAGCCAATGATACTTCAGTGCAGACTTTGTTCCTGGATCTTACAGGTATGTACTCAAAGCTTCTCAAACGTACACAGGATCTTGATCGAAGGGAGGTTAGTGCAGCCTTTAAGAGTAGTTTTGGGTAAATGTTTGAAGTAAAATTTTAGTAAACTTGAATAATTCTAAATAAATAAAGTGAATATATGAGAAGTAAATAAAAAAGATTTTTAATTTCAATTAAGCAACTTAATAATCTTAAATAAAGTTAAATGTTTGGGTAAATTTTGGGTGAATAATTGGAAAATTGAAATTAAAATTTAAAAATTCTAGTAAAATTGAAAAATCTAAAGTAATTAAGTAAAATTTGTAAATATATGACAAATAAAAAAATGATATTAAATATATGTTTCAATAATTTTAAGTAAAAATAAAGTATTTGGTAAATTTTTGGTTAGATATGATTTGAGAAATCAATTTGACATGTTTACCAATCAAGTGAAATCGTATTCAAGGAGACCAAAGTACATAGTTATTGATGTTTCAGTGCAGACTTTATTCCTGAACTTGACATGTATGTAGTCTGAGCTTGTCAAATATGAAAGGACCTTGACCAAGGGAGAGGTTAGTGAAGCTTTAGGAGTCATTTTAGGTAAATAATCGCATCGTTGGAATTGACAAAATCCCGTATATGATTTTGACAAAATCAGACTGTATCTGGATGCTGTGGGTATACCTAGTGGGTTCCGAACTATTTTTGTAGTATTGTTAATCATATAATGTTTTCAACGGGGTTTGTCAGGCAGAGGGAGTCAAACAGCCAATTATAGTTCAATGCAGACTGACTGCACTGCTACGCAATCTGCATTCAAATATACTTGACTAAAGGAGAGACTAGTGAAGCCTTTCAGAGTTATTTCGGGTAAGTAGCCATACCCTCGATGTAACCATATCCTGGACATAGGGTAACATACCCTATGTCCATACCCTATGTATACCCATATCCTGGACATAGCGTAACAGCTCGACACTGTAGCTGAAAATGATTTACTGTAACACGATAAAAATGTGCGATCGCATTTCGGATAAGGGCGCAATTTGTAACAAGTGGGTGCTGAATTATTTGTCAAGAAATTGTGCCTTCAACTGTTAAAAAAGTTTATGGTGAAAATTGTGCCATTCTATTTGTTATTAGAGGCCATAGAACTGAGGGGTCGTTTTCTTTTTCTTATTTGTCTAAGAAATGATATTTTTATCATTTAGAATTAATTGGAAAAAATTCCTTGTTTATCTTTTTCTTATTTATCTTCTTATTTATTTTCATTGACCTGTAAATTTATGGTTGTTTAGGGTGGGGGGAACGAGAGAGAAAATTTTCACTTATGTTATTTATTTTGTGTTGTTGTTGTTGCGAATACGGAATCTAACATAGTAAGATCAAGATTAAACTCCTACACGAAGGTGTAGGAGTTTGATTCATTGACACCAATTTGCCAAAATATAAGGGGAGGTATGGGCGTAATTTGAGCTTTTCGACTGAGGCGCAATAGGGAGTACACATTCAGGGCTCTGGGGATGAGGGATATCCATCACGGAAAAAGTGGGTTTTCGGGGGGCCTCTCCTTGGAAATTTGTGAGAAATACAAGTCTAACTTTTTTTTAAGCTGTCTAATAACTTCTTTTGGGAAATTATTTTATAATGGATACCGAACCTGAATGCTAAAAAACCAAAAGTAGCATGGGCCTGCCCTTAGTCTGTAATAGATTATTTCTCTTCAAGCGGTAACAACAAAAAGTTTATATTTGGCAGTCCTGCTTCCGCGCCCGTGCGGTGGTGGAGGCTCACCGGTGTGCATAACTCCTATCTATTTTTGTACAAATTGTTGGGACGGAGGTGGGCAAGAATTGTGTTCGACTTTTTAAAGTAAAGTTAATAATGGGGTCTTTGAAATCCTGAGAGAAGAATATGTTTCGTGATTTTATTACTGAAATACAAAAAAAAAGGTATTTTTCAAAGTCTAAGGGGAGAGGTTTGGCAGCAATTGCCCCCTCCCCCTCCCCAAGTGTTTAGAAACAATTGCCTCTTTCCCCTCCCCAAGTGGCACTCCTTGTTTAATTAAATACAAAAAAGTATCGTCCGAAAGTTTTACTTAGTAAATAAAACTCAACTTTCACTGTCTCTTTTGAAGATTTTACCTGCAATAATATTTGATTTTTAATATTTTATTCTGATTCCAGGGTACTACGAGACACTGCAGGATAAACTGACACAGGCACGTGATGCACGAGCTGCTTTGGATGCACTTCGGGAGGAGCATCGTGAGAAACTGCGCCGGGCTGCTGAAGAAGCTGATAGACAACGGCAAATGCAAATGGCTTTTAAACTTGACATAATGAGAAAGAAAAAACAGGTTAGTTCGCCACTTGTTATTAGAGTGAGGGAAATAATTTCTTGGATCAGATTCCGTTTTTAACCATAAATAAAATGAAAGGGAAATATATAAATAAAAAGTAAATTTGGGTAAAAATGATAGGTAAAAACTCTGATTTTCTAAAACTTTTCTTTTGATTAGTTCGAAATTATGAATATTTTAGGGCAGTGTCACAATTTGTTAGTGTCGCCATGTTGTCTTGTGAAAGCAAGTCTAATTGTTTAAACTAATAAGCTATTGTCCATAAAAACTGAATTATAAACTATTTGTCTACTCCCAAGTATTGCTGCTCCTTCAAGGAAAGCCAAGCCTTTAACTGTTTTGTGCCACATGTTTTTAGCTTATTTTTAGGTGATCCTTCACCGACTTTTTTTTTAATTTTATTTTATTTTATAATAAAATATTAAAAAAATATATTATAAAATATTTTATATTATTTTTTATAATTTATATTATTTAAAAATTTTTATTTTATGAAAAAATATAACTAATTTTATTTTATAATAACATATAGGTCTCTTTCTCATTAAAAACTGAATTCCGAATTTTTGCCGATTTTTAAAGATATACATGGTTGCATATATTTCAAATTACCAAATCAAATAATCAGGTTTCATTTTCAATGTCCTTGGTACTTCAAGTTAGTTCTGTGTACTCTTAAACTAGAGCAGATTCACTAATGTATACTGGTACAGGAAATACGCAAAAAGGTGGTACAATGCTTTTACAAAGGATCTTGTGATCTTCAGACAAGTGCATTTTAAGGTTCAAATATCGGAATGCTTACTTTCAGCATTTAAAGAAGTTTAAGTTTTTAATTTTTTTTGCATTATAAGTGGTTTCCATTAAGAAGCTGAAGCCCTCTGCCTCCCAGAGAACTGTTACATGGCAAAAATGCGATGCATTTAAATGAAAACTCAGTATTTTCCCAGTTTAATTGTCTTCTTAAATACAGTAAATGCTGAGAAGCTGCGACTTGGTTCTATTATAAATAATTGTATCTTATTCTAATTATTACGACTGTCATAAACTATTTCCGCCTCAGAAATGTAATAAAAAATAGATGTCACCAAACTTTATTCCATTTTCCCGTCCTGCCTTGATTTCAGGCCTACCCCCTGTAGACTAGAGTCATGGATATGAGCACGGCTAAATTTTGATAACCATTGGTCTCCATAAATCTATTGTCTAATGTCTATGACAGTCCATGTCTAAGGCAGTTAGGCCTCCCTTAATTAGTACTTCTGGTACTACTACTACCAGCTCAGTCCAGCACAAGGCCAACACAGCTACGCACGCTCTTCTTCTATCCCAATTTATTCAAAAGAGCCCTCTTTACACCATCCCAAGAAGTTCCAATTTCCTTTAAATTCCTTCTTATAACCTCTTTCCACCTCATTCGAAGAGACCTGCTTTTTGATTAGACCTAGATGGATAGTCGAAAAGGACAAGCATTAGGAAATGAATGACAATCACTAAAAAATTGATTCATTACGAATTTGATATGGTGTCATAACGTGTTCGTTGCTGTGTGTTTTCCTTGTGTTTGGTCATGTATTCCACCATTTCTGTGTTTATCCCTGTCTTTGTTGCTGTGTTCTTTTGCTCCTTCGTTCCTGTGTTTTTTCCTGAATTTACACCTCCGTCCCTTCTTGAGATTGTACATCTGCTCCTTCCCTCCTCAGTTACTTCATTCTCATAATGCTGTTACTAACAACTTGTTGCAATACGAAATTGTCTGAGGCCAATACAGCTGAGCATGCTCCTCTTCCACTCCACTTCCCTCTTTAAACCCTCCTAAGCAAGTTACAATTTCCTTAAAATTTTCTCTTACAACCTCTTCCCTCCCCATTTGTGGAGGACCTGATTTTCGTCTGTCTGTTGATAGATGTCCAAACAAGCCAATCTTTGGCAATCGGTTATCGTTCATCTACAGAATGTGCCCTAGCCATCTCAAACTTTTTCTCACTGTAACATAAGAAAGCGAGATAGAATCACACTTTTTCAAGCAAACGAGAACGCCAAACAATCTGTAAAAAATTCCTCTGGAAACATCTTCAAACCCTTCCTCGTCTTCTGAAGCGCCCACGTTTCAGAACCCTACTTGTCCACTATCATTTGCATCATTTGCTATCATTTTTTGCAGTAGCTCTAAGTCTCTGCTTTATCAGTCAACCCCTTTATCAACCATAATGTTCCACTAGAAACACATTTGTCCTAATACTAGCACCATAGATGGTTATCCGCTCTGTAGATAAATTCTGCTTCAAGGTAGAATATTTATTTATTATGTTATAGGATATAAATTTTATTATTTCGTTTTACTGGTATTGGGTTTCGCCTCTTTGATTTAAAAGCTAATAAATTAAAAACTTCCATACAACTGAGTAATTAAATTAACAAATGGCATTCACTAAAATAACACTAATCAATAGATCAATTTATTAGTTTCATCGTGGATCGTTTTTATGCGATCCTTTTTGGCTGATTTAAAAGTAAAATTTTACTTTTTAATCATCTGTAATTTTTGTTGAGTAACTATATTGAAGCTTTTATTTATTGCGCCTTGTGGGATTATGCCTTTAGACTCGTGCCTCCTGCGGAATCTTGGTTTTTATTTCTATATTCTCCATAGTTTCTTGTATTTACTTTGTAATCCACTTATTTTGTGTCAATTCTATTTGAGGTTGTATACCATCCTCCTAAGTTTCCTTCTCCTTTGAAATAAAATTTCGCATACGTGCCTAAGAGGGTCACCGTTAATTTGTTCTACAATTTATTTTCAGTTGGAAGGTGAGTTCGGGATAGATTTTTGTTGAGCTAGTTTTCTCAAATTTTTATTGCACTTGCCCGTCGGCTAAGTGCCATATAGCGATTGCAATTTCTGTCGGTCTGTCGGTCACGGTTTTTCTAGTTCGGGTAATTCCAGATAAGCTAGGACGGTGAAAGTTGACAGGCGTACCAGGGACCGGACCAGATAAAATTAGAAATAGTCGCTTCCCTGATTCGACCATCTTGTGGGGAGTGAGCGAACGAGATAGTCGAGAAGAATTTTTGTTTGCGATAAAACAAATGATTGTTGTTCTTAGGAATGGGTCGTTGATCCAAGGGTATGATTCTCGCTTTTTCTGCGCGAGCAGTCCTGGGGTCGAATCCCGGTGGACCTCAATTTTTACATGAAGGATTTCTAGTGCTTTGGCGAGTTCGGTGCTTCTGGACGTGCTAGGACGATGAAAATTGGTTGGCGTGTCAGGGACCTGTACAAATTATCAGTAGTACTGAGTCTAATTTTAGGTTCCGACCTCATCACAAGTGCCATGTAAGCTATTGGCTCTTGTTTTTTGTGTGTGTTTTTTTTTTAATGTTTTTCTAGCAAAACATTTTTTTTGCTACTTTTTGGGTACTCTTTAGTTTATAATCTTTACCAATGGTTCATGATCAATAAAACAGCCGTTATTTTCAGGAGTATCTTGAGTATCAGAGACAGCTGGCAATGCAAAGAATTCAAGAGCAAGAGCGAGAAATGCAGCTTAGAATGGAACAACAGAAGCAAATGTATCTTCGCTCTACCACCGGCTATCCTCCCCAAGGACCTCCTTATATACAGCCACCTGGTATTTTTTTATGTTTTTAGTTCTATATATATATATATATATATATATATATATATATATATATATATATATATATATATATATATATATATATATATATATATATATATATAATATATATATATATATATATATATATATATATATATATATATATATATATATATATATATAATATATATATATATATATATATATATATATATATATATTTTATATAATATATATATATATATATATATTTATATAATATATATATAAATATATATATATATATATATATATATATATATATATATACCACTATCTTAATAAACGAGCAATAATTGTGTATTTACGTATGTATGTATTTTTTTTTTTTCTCGAAAACGGCTCCATGTTTTTTCGGTAAAATTGGCACTGTGGGAAATTTTTGCCTAAAAAAACGATCTAGATAGGTCAGAAGTTTGAGAAAATTCGTTAAGAGCCTTAATAGGGGGAAAATTGTGTGAGTGGCGTCATTTTTATATACATCAGTGTGGAAAATTGAAGATTTTCTTGTATGGAGAAATTTATATTAAATTGCTTACAAGGATTTGGATTAAGGGATTACAACAATTTAAAAACTGTAACAAAGAAAACAAAAAGTTTGAAGATTAGTAGAAATCGTTGTTAGAAATCGGACTTGCTTTTATTATCAAACATCTTTGAAAAAGTAGTATGAAAAGATAGCAAATTGTCTGAAATAGTCTGCAGTTGGAAGACAAGCGACAATGAGAATCCATCTATAGAAGCGTGCTGAGTGCCGGGGCTCCATATATAAAAGTTTTTCCAAAATCTTTCTCTCTTTTGAGATTCCAAGAAAAAAAAAATCATAAAAGTCACAACCTCTTCACAAATATGTGATTTTAAAATGACAATTCTAAATTTTAACATATTTTTTATTAAAAAAATTCTTGTTTTATTTTACAAGCAAACCACAACCATTTCACAAATATGGATCTTAGGTTACAAAGTTGTACTTCCAAATTCTAAATTAAACACTAACTAATTTTTTTTTGTTAATTCTAGCTCAAATTCTAATAATCCTGTATTATTTTCTTTTGTCAATTATTGCGACTTACTCATTCAGATCAGTGATTGCTTACAGCAGTGGTTCTCAACTGATTTTGGGCCATGCCCCACCAAGATACTTCTAAAATCCTGATGCCCCTCTCGTGGTATTGAAATTCAGGTGTTTACACCTGAAGGAAGCTTAAAAGGTCATTAACTTGGTCATTAGGTGATTAGGCTTTTATTGTATTAATGGAAATATTGTTTGAACACATATTAATGAAAATATTGTCTGAATAGAACACTTTCTATAGGTTACGTTGCAACAGAAACCTCGTGTAAATGACCCCCCATTCGTCTGAACCCTCGTGCAACTTAAAAAGAATTAAAAACACTGATAAGTCCCCTTTTTTTCTTATATTATTCCAGTACTAATAGGGCGCAATAACATTGGGGGAAGGGGGAGCTGTTTAATGCTGCTTGAAAGCCAATATTTCTTTTTATGTCGTTGTATATGTTCCCCATAAAAACACCCTTATAAAATGCCTAATGGCACCAATGTTCAATTTTTGCGGTCAATTCTGGAGTGTAAAGTCTTGAAACCATAAAAGTTCAATCCGAAATCTCAACAATTGAAAATCCTCATACTAGTGCTGAGAATTTTCCATCTTAAATACTTCCCTGTCCAGTACCCGAGCATGTTTTCTTTTTCTTTCTCTTTTTCCCCGGCAGTACCCGGTCACTGGAACATCATAGGGGCACTAAAATGAATAATCTTCTGAGGTTCTCGGGATTAGTGTTTTATTTTCCCCATACTATAAAGGTTTGCATTAACTGGTGAGTGTTTTTGTATTAGATAGCATACTCCACCCAAAATTTTCGAATAAAAAATCGATTGGTTCAATATTCAACCCTGCATGCAAGTATAATAATTACCAACGTCGCAAAATTCTTTTAAAAATCTATTTTTAGCAGAAATTTTGAACCTGAAATGCTTTGGTTTCTTTCTGAAACCAAAAACCTGTCAATTTCCTTCCTAAAACCGAAACCTGTCAATGTTTTTCAAATTATTTCTGACTCAACAATTGAAACCTAGACTAGAGGCTGCATCCAGTTGAAATTCAACTCCGACCAGAGTAAAAACTATTTTTAATTTTAGAGCTGAGGCCCAAATTCAACGACCCTCTCTCCTCCCCATTCACACATTAAAAGGAAAATAATTATAATATTTGACCAAGTACTTGGAAATAAATCAAAATATGGTCGTTTGAATGGGAACTGAGTAAAGCCCTATGTGACGGTGTAATTATTAACTTTGCCATGCACCAAAAGATGCACGCAAGCAGCATATTGAAAAAGAAGCGTTTTCATTGGCTGCTAGTGACGGAAACTAGTTGCAATCGTGGCTCGGCCGGTTCTTTTTCTCTGGTACAAATTAGTTCAGCTTGCCCAAATTGCTCTAAACGAAGTGAGAAGTATATTTTGAGCTTCTAATCAATACTAGTTTAAACTTATTCTATGCCTTGGGTTGAGTTCAGGGAAACAAGACTTCATTTAAATATGGGTGAGCTAACTTTCTACGATATGTAACGTAATTCCAATTTACTCAATCTACATTGCAATTACGCAATTTATTCAATTTATTCAGATATACAAATAGCTCCTCAGTCTTCAAATAGTTTTCTTTTTTTCAACATCCTCTCGGCTTCTTTATTCTCTTCATATGGAGATATTAATTGACTCCATAGCTCTTCATAGCTGTACCCAGTTCTTCAGTTTGGGACGGGGGTCAGTGGCGTGACTCTGTAAGCTTAGCCAGAGTCGACCCAGCTCTAAATGGGTACCTGGAGAAATCTGGGGAAGGTAAACAGGAAGGGTGTGCGAAAGCACAGGATGGTTGGCCCCCAACCCCCCATTGCACTTCCTGGCTGAAGGGCCAAGAAACGGAGATCAGCACCGCCGGTAGGGACTGTAAAGTCTAATGCCGTATTCTTAACCTTTTTTACCTTACCATAGCTCCTCCGCTGGGGAGCTATCTTTTTCAATACGTTTATTCAGAATATATGGAGCTAAAGAAATAGTCATCAGATCTTCAAATGCTTGTTCATTCATTGCCTATGGAGATATTCGTTCTCTCTATATGGAGATAAATTAATACCCATTTTCGTGTTTGTTATTTCAATGTGTTCATTCAGTCATTATGGGAGATAAATAGATAGCTCTGCTATTTTTCAAATGATTTTCTTTTTTAAAGTTCATCATTTCAGCTACTGCATTCACTCCATGTGAAGATATTAATGCACTTCATATGGAGATATATTGATAGCTCCTCGGTCTTCAAATATTCTCCCTTTTCCAATATGCTTATTAACTTCATATGGAGATAAACTGAGTGTTCCTCGACCCTGAAATAATTTCCTTGTTTCATCTTTGTCATTTCAGTTTATTCATTCACTTCATATGGAGATAAACAGGTCGTTCCTCGACCTTGAATAGTTTCTTTTTTCATCTTTATAATTTCAGCTTATTCATTCATTTCATATGGAGATAAAAAGATCGTTCCTCGAAATTGAAATAGTTTCCTTTTTTCATCTTTATCATTTCAGTTTATTCATTCACTTCATATGGAGATAAACATGTCGTTCCTCGACTTTGAGATAGTCTCCTTTTTTCATCTTTATCATTTCAGCTTATTAATTCACTTTATATGGAATGGAAATAGAAATGGAAATCATTCATTCTATTCTATTCTAAAATATATTTAAAATGTTAAAGGGAATGGGTGGCAAATTTGTTTTAAGTCGGAAATAATCTGTGTCGTAACCTACACTTTCAATGTATACTCCCAGCTCCTTATTGCCCTCCAAAGCCCCGTTTAGCCCGATCAAAACCACAAAAAAACCTGTTTTAAATCCTATTAATGCAAGAACTGAAAGTTTTGAAAGAGCTTTGTGCCAGTGTTTGTACAAATCATAAATAAATAAATTTGTAATGCGTCACGTTGATTTGTTAGCTTATTCTTTTCTTTTTATTTGACAGGCCAGTTGGATTATCGCAGTATGTTTTTTATAATGTACCTATTTTTTTTTACCCATACCCTCATTTTTATTCATTTTATTCATTGTAGTCATTTTATTTGACAGGCTAGTTTGGCTCATCGCTGTAGGCAATGTTTTAATACTTCGCTTATGTTTTTATGTTTTTTTATGTAGGGTAGCTGACTGAAGGCAACAAATTCGGTAGTTTTTATGTTGTGAGTTTGCTTGATAATAAACTACTATTCTCTTCTTTCATCCATTCCATATGGAGATGTATATATCGCTCTTTGGCTTTCAAATAGTTTCCCTGTTCCATTTTCCTCGTCTTAATTTGTACTCACTCATATTGAGATGAATAGATAGCTCCCAAATATTCTAGTACTTTTGTTTGTTCAACTTATGCATTTCAGCTTGCTTATTCGCTCCACTTGGAGATAAATGGATAGCTTTTTGGTCTTCAGATAGTTTTATTTTTGTAACATTCTTGTTTCAGTTAATTCATTACCTTCACATGGTGATAAATAGACAGCTCCATAACCGTCTTTTTTCCTTCTTTGTTTTTTTCCCAGCTCCTTCATTCATTCAACTTCTTAATTCCTTAACATTCAGTGATTTTTTTCAACATTTCGTGCCAAACTATTAGTTTTATTTTGTTTATTCTTTATCTTGGATTAACCATTTTCAATTTCGAGGAGTGCCGGGATACGTGCAACCTCCACAAGGCTACCCAGGAGCTGTGCCGCAACACGCTGGTAATTATGGAGGTCAACCTCAACAGCCATTTGCACCTCCTCTAATGTACGGAGCGCCCTCTCTAGGACCAGCCAATCAGCAACAACCTCCAAATCAGTATGTTCCAATGCCTCACTCTCAGCAAGGTGAGTTTCGCTGATTAAATATTAGGTTAATCATTTTTTTGGAAGTTTGCCATATTTTGGCGAGAAAGCTTATTACTATAATCTGCAGAAGAAAAGATCAATGACCAAATACACAAAAACATCCAACATGTCCAAACTTTTACCATACCCCTTAATCTATGTTAATCGATGTTTGTTAATCGATAGTCTGCTTGGTGCTGGGCTTAGAAGTTGAAGTGCTTTATTGTGAAGTGAGTTTAGTCTCTGGAAATGTGTCTTGAGAGGAGTTAATAACACACGAGAATTTGTAATTACTGAAGTTGGAGGCTGGATTTCCAAACGTGGTGATTCAAATGAAGTATATGCATCTTTAATGAAATTGTAGAATACGGTAATTAGAAATAATAACGCTGCTCAAATGCAGTACCTTATAGAAAGTAGACACTGGTAAATTTACATCCGACACGATTTGCTACAAAAATTTGACTGACAGTCAAGGGCTTACCAGGTAAGATGCATTTGCAGCAGTAATGGTACCATACGGTTTAAGCAAGCTTAACAGAAAGGAAGACAATAGATATACATAATTTTTAAACTTCGTAGCATTTCAAAAGTAATTTGAGGGCCAAAAGTACCGTTTTAAAATCTTACCCACTCTTGGAGAAACTGGCAGGTTTTAAGATTGAATCACTTTTTGGCATCATTTTTCAACGGCTTTTAAAAATTTGAAACAAATGGTTTAGGTTTATTAGTTCTTTCCTTTGGTTTTGATTTTACTATTATATTTAAAGGTTATAGATTTTCAAGGGGAAGTTGCTTTTGGGGTGAGTTTTCTTATAAAATATTTATTTTTCTATAAAAAAGACTAAGTCAATAGAAAACGAACAGAAATTAATTTCAAAAACTTTTTTCACAAAACAAGAGCACTGAAGATGTCTAGTAGCTGTTTATCTGGCCTTCTGGAGGGTAAGAATTTACGATAGTAGGGTTAGACAGAGGGATTTTACCGTACTCAGAATATGGTCATCCAACCAGAATAGCAGACTTTGGAGTTCGAAGGTTGTATCATGGTTATTTGTTTATTTATTAATTTATTCCAAACATGTTTTTTAATATCGGCGAAAATTAGTTTTTTCAGATTTTTCAATGAAAATGCCTATTACTTAGAGTGACCGTGGTTGCCTGTTTTGGGACTGACTTCTTCCTGCATTAAAATTGACAGTTCTTAATGCTGACGAGTCTCAGATAAGACTGATGTATTCAATGAGGGGTGTATATTGCACGGGTATGCCCAAAGAAGACTATGAGCGCTGCACCCGAAGTGACGCATTTTTGAAAGAGTTCACAGAGAAGCGTTAGCTTTATGGGTCACACTATTAACATGAGTAGTAAAGGTGCAGTCATGCAAGAAAATGACGCCATGCATTTTCATCACAACAAGAAAGAAACTCAGAGTCTAAGTATTTTTGACTTGACAGATTTGATAGTCCATTTAGACCACGGTAAACGTAGTATACACGTAGTATACTACGTAGTATATCATAAATCTTTTCTGGAAATTGCTTCGTGTGGACGTTTCCTTGGAGATGATTGGAAAGTAAGAGTGACAATTGTCTACAAATTTATCTTTGTCGTAATGTTCTATCAGTAAGTAATAGACAATGCCGCGAAATGTTACTCCGACAAGTTTCGTCCCTTGTGGGGTATCGCATGTTATCTCACTCACCTCTTGAGTCGTAATCTCTTGGTGCAAAGCGAATACTTTTCTGTCTTTGGGACAAAAAAATCGCAGTTGCCTGCGTTGGGCGTTTTGCACTCATTTTTTTTCAGGTTAGGTTGGCCACAATACAAACAGTCTTACTTTTCAAGCCACTTTAGGATCTAATCGAGCGTTGTGACAAGGTACATAGACTATGGTCTGACCGGTACGGATTTTTGGAGTTCGATATCGATATATCGGTATCGTACCGATGCGATATATAATTTGCCGATTTTTTTCCCCCTCAGGAAAGAAACCTTACGTAAAGTTTAAACCCCCCCCCCCACTATCTGCCTATACTCATACTTACATTTTTCTCCCTGGTATATTACAAACGAATTGTTTGATGTTCTTTACCTTTTTTGATCAGCAGATTCTGTGAGCACACAAAGAAAATGGTACATATTTGTGGAAATGACAAATAAGAAAAAAATTAATCAAAGAAGCCGGTTTAGCTACATAAACACAAATACGTGACAATCTGATTGAAAGAAGCGAAAATCTGATTCGATAAGAATATTTATTGAAATTGATTATTCAAAACCCAAATTTCAATAGCGGAATCATTCACATATTAATGTGATAACTTTACTTTCCATTCATATGATATTGTCTCTTACTAACGAATCCATGCTAGGAACACTGGATACAGGGGTGCAGCTAGATTTTTAAGTTTGGAGGAGGGATTTAAAGAATGTATCGATAAAATCGTCCAGTTTGCCGACAAATGTGGACACACAAGCTAAATTTAAAAGGTAAATAGATAAATTTTACAAGGTGTTGACACGAAGCGGTGACACCTTGGAACTCCCTCTCTAGAACTTACAACACCCTCTCCCCCCCTAGCTGCATCCGTGACTGGATATCATGGTTTTAACCGATTGAATCTTGTACCCACGTAAGTAAACATTCATTAAACAGAAATATATGGTTCATTGTATTCTTTTTAGTTGTTTTGGTAGAAGATGTACGTCCTTGAAGTCACCGTACATTTAGAACATTGGTGCATCATGTGTGTATTGATAACAAATATACTTTGACTGGATTTCATTGTACACCTCAAGTTCACTGAGTGTTAGTGTGCCTTCACTGGCCAATCTTTAAGAACTGAGGTTTTCTTTTGGGAGGCAACGGATGGGAAACAGTACAAATAGCGGCGAGCAATGCATTAACGTCACTGGGCCCTAATATGTGGCTATTAACGTCAAATATCTTTATGCTGGTTATATTAACGTTTCCAGTCATCACTTTGACTGAGTGGTGCCACTTTGTAGGTTCAGTGTTGAGAAGGGGGTCAACTTTTTTCCGGCCAAACTTGCTTTTTCCATTTGTGGTCATGTAAACTGCTATGTTTCTTTTGGTGGTTCCTTGACCTCACTTGCCAGTCGAGTAAAGGGGGCGTTCACGTATCAGGGCTGTAATATCGGGGATAATTCAGTTTTTTTTTGTATTCATCGGCAACCACAGTCTTCATTGGAAATATTTTAAGGTATTTAGAGTACAGTTTTTCACTGAAAACACACAGCGGTTACTCAAGGAATCGTCTGCTGAAACTTCTGAGAAGCCGTATTCAGTCATCCAGCGGCTATATTAACGGATTGCAGAGCCAATCATTTGTCTGATTGATCTATGTAACTAGAAAAAATATGGGTGAGAAATACATTAGTCGAAAACAACGAACGTTTTTAAACACAACAAACATGAAATACCAACCGTTTATTTTTGTTAGTATTAATTTTTTTTACGTGATTTCGGGAAATTCAGAAAATTAGCTCGGGGGATAACCTATGTTTTTTGTTTTTTAGTCTAATAAGTATTATTGACAATTGTCATTACAAATCAAAATAAAATTCGTAAAAACAAAATTGTCTTGGTAAGGGGGAAGAACAAAACGGTGAACGTCAAACTTCGCTCTTTTCAGTTTGTCATACACTACTCTAGTTTAAAGCTTTGCAACTGTGTAAGCTGTGTAACTCTCAAGTTTAAGTATGAATCTGAGTATCGCTATTAAAAAGGAGTGAACAATTTGTATATATATATATATATATATATATATATATATATATATATATATATATATATATGTATATATATATATATATGGATAATTTTGAAATGGATTGTATGGATAATTTTGATGAAATTTGTCTTAAGGAGCACAGGAAAAGCCATGGGAGAACACGGAATCAACTGTGGAAGTAAAACTTTCCTGAACTTAGCTTTTGCTGATGGTGAGCTTTTAGGGGTTTTGCGAGTTCAGGGTGCTAGAATAGGTTTGAAAATAAATTTTAAGAAACAAAGTGACTAAGGCTAGGAAGAAGCGAGCATGAAAAGGTGTTGGGTAACGAAAAGATTGATTAAGTGGATTGCTTCACTTACCTTGGTAGTATCATTAGTAAAAACGGTGGATGCAGTGAAGATGTTAAAAGTAGAATAGCCAAGGTCTGAGGTGTTTTTTCACAGTCGAAAAAAGTTTGGGAGAATAAGAGTCAGAAGATAAGTCTGTGAACCAATGTTAGAATATTGGAAGCTACAGTGATGATAGTGGTTAAATATGATTCTGAAGCATGGGTGCTCTCAAAAACGGAGGAAGATTCGCTAGATGTTTTCTAGATATATTTGTTACGGATTGTTTTGGGTACGTGTTTGACTAACCGTATTTCGAACAGTAGGCTGTACAAAAAGCGGTGGTTCAATACCGCTTTATAGGAGTATAATGATAGAAAGGCTGAGATGGCTAGGGCATGTTCTGCGGGTGAAGGATTACTGATTGCCCTTTTTGGCCAACCGTGTAGGACTAAACGAAAAGTAGGTCGTCCTCGATTAGGGTGGGAGGAATTTGTAGGAAAGATTTAAGGGAAAGAGGAACTTCCTGGGAGGATGTAAAGAGGGAGGCTTCGAGTTGATTGGGATGGAGGGGAAGCGTGTGTAGCTGTGTTGGCCTCAGGCGGTTTGATGCCATGATGAGTCTTAAGAGCAGTAGTATTAATATACAATACTTGGGAACAGGTTAGTATTAATACAAGTTTTCCAATAATTTTTTTTGTCTTAATTTCCCGCTCCTGTAGTACAAGTGTGAAATTAAAATCTTAAGTCATTCATAAATCTTGGCTTTTTTCATAATGCAGATGGAACCAGTGTGTCTAGTTCATTATAATTTTATCTTTCTTGTATATATCTGATAAAAAAATAAGTAAATAAAAACTAAAGAGTAATACGTTTTTAAGACATAGTAACTGTTTTTATAGGTTGAGATACCCATTGTTAAGTGTATTTGAGCTTGCAGAACAGAAAAGGAAGAACATAAATTTTTATTGTTAAAATTAATGGATCCGACCTTACTTATTACATAACTATTTTAAATTGCCTAATTACCGCAAACAAATACTGAGTATTTTTTTATTATGGTGTTGATTTTCCATGGGTTATTCTTTCTTTCGTGATTTTTTGTGGATATAGATAAATTGATTGACTGATTAAAAAAAAACATCGTATTATTTTACAGGGTCAGTGCCTCCTATGCCAGCTAATAACCCTCAGTACCAGGTAACACCACCAGGAGCACCAAATTATAATGTGCCACAACATGGACAACATATTCAAGGACAACATGTTCAAGGGCAACAGCCGCCTAATTATAATTACCCAATGCCTGGTAGTGATCAACCACATCAAGGTGAGAATTATTTGCAATTTGCTTGGATGTGGAAATGTGGAGTGTCAAAATGGCGGCAGGAATAGAGCAGCTTATAGGGCAGTGCAGTGGGGAAAGTGGGCTGTTTGTAACCTATTTCAGGGAGGGGGAGAGTTTGGGGTCTAAAGTGTGAATGATTTTAATAGTAGTGCTCTACAATTTGGGATAACACTCGCAAAATAGTTCTATAAGCTTCACTGGATCGATAGTAGTTTTTTTTAACATTAAAATACGGGCGATTTTGTATTTTATTATGAATATTTATAATGAAATATTGCGTTGCAGATGAGTTTTTTACCAGGGGAACAGTTTGTGAGGCTAGATGAGGGGGGGGGGAATTTAAGGGGTGTAAATTTTTTGAAGTGATACTGTAAAGTGAGAAGTGCTGTTCAAAATATCTTTATGCGGTAATATTCGCAAAATTATTCTGTAAGTGTCATTGGATTGCTAGTAGGGTTGTTTTACCTTGAGAGATGGACCCTTTAGTATCTTACCAAGAAAAATTATTTCAATAGGCTACCCGAATATCACTAAAATCCTTATTTATAAGTATAGGATAAAGCCCAGAAAGGTAAAGAACAGAATTTTCTGAATGATCTGATTTGCACTTAATCTTATTATTAATGACCGTTTATAATAAGATATTAGATGAAAAAAGGAATCAGTGGAGATACCAGGGGAGTCGTTTGCGAGGTTGGTTTGGAGGAGATCAAGATCTATGAGGAGACTAATTTTGAGAAGCACTGCTTTAAAATGAAAAAGTACTTAATCTAAATATCCCAGTGTAATAATATTTGCAAAATAGTTCTGCAAGGTGTCGCTAGTACTATTGCTTTTAACATCGAGACCAAGGCATTTTTGGATCTCATTATAAGATAATATTTATAACAAAAAATTATTTTGAGAAGATGAGTAGGGACACCATTGGAACTGTTTTTAGGCTAGGTATGGGGGAGGGGGAAGCAGGTCAATATTTAGATGTGATCACATGCAAAATATTTCCGCGAGTCCCTGACGTATTGTTGGTAATTTTGTTTTTAATATTGGGGGAAGGACAATTTCTGATTATGATACTATTGTTATTATATTCATTATAATTATTGTAATAAATAATTATGTAGGAAAATGCAATGGGACACCAGTGGAACACTTTGTGAATCAAGGTTTGGTGATATCGACTTGTAACTGGGGAATGATTCTGATAAGCGCTGCTTTAAAGTGAGAAGTACTGTTCTAGATGTCTTTATAATAAGCGCTGCTTTAAGTGCTGCTCTTCATAAGCGCTGTTTTAAAGTGAGAAGTATCGTTCTAGATGTCTTTATAATAAGCACTGCTCTTTATAAGGGCTACTTGAGAAATACTGTTCTAGATGTCTTTATAATAAGCGCTGCTCTAAAGTGAGAGTACTGTTTTAGATGTCTTTATAATAAGCGCTGCTTGAAGCGCTGCTCTTTATAAGCGCTGCTTTAAAGTGAGAAATACTGTTCTAGATGTCTTTATGTGATAGTATTCAAAGATTATTTATAATTCATGCGACGCTGCTTATGTATCATTAAAAAAAGGTAGCATCTTGGAGGACTATTTTGCAAATGTTACGATATATAGATAATTTGCTAATTTGCTGATCTGCTGCGAGAAATTTGCTATTATAGAATTAAAAAAGAATTATAATAATTACTATTCAAATACTTATTTGTTTTTGAGTATCCTCAAATCCGAAATTCAGTTTTTAAAACTGGCGTCATTCAACACTTACGTGCTTGGATTGCAAAATTTATTTCAATATATTTTGCAATAGGTCAATCACGCTTAAAAAAGATAGTAAAGCATTTTAAACCGATATTCTCATTTTAATCTCCGCGGTGTTTCTTGACTTTGCACCCCATCAAGAAGCGACCCCCCCCCCCTGAGGACAGGCATAAAAAAAGTAAAATCATAGCGGTGTTATCTTATGCAAGGATTTTCAAAGTTGGCTTATCCCCTCCCTCCAGAAAAAATGTTCCTGAAAGTTTTGACTTGATCCCCCAGCCATAACACAAATCAGAGTAGATTTACCAAAACTCTAACCTTGAAAATACTCCCTGTCCTTCCCTTTCAATTATTTATGCATCGTTTTTTCTGCACAAATGCTTACTTTTACCCCAAAAATAATAGATTAGAAAAGCTAATCTCTAGCTCAAATTCATGATCTTGAGATAAGGTGACTAGTGCTTAATCATTTGACCCAGCCACGCTTAATATTTGATTTCATATTTTTGTTGAATTAATATACACAAATAAACGGTTTTTCTGTAATGTTATCGACACTATCAATTTACATAGTAAATTACTGTATACCAATCCAGTGATAAAGACTGACTCTAGATTATAAATGGCATCATTTTTTCTACTCATCTTTGCCATCTTATTCCATATTTCCCGTCTTATTATTCTTTTTTACTTATTTATCATAAACAGAGAAACAATTGGCAAAAATTGTAAGGAAGGATTTTAGTTATTGTTGTCCATTTATTTTGATGTTAATAAACTGAACTGAACTGAACTGAACTGGATTGTCGGCTCCATCTTTTAAATTGGCAACACACTTCCAAGATTTTACTACAGACAGATTAACATCTAAATCCTCCTCATTTATTATAAAAGTAAGACGCATAACTATACGTTTATTATTGTTATTACTGTTATACCAATCCAGTGCTAAAGACCGACTCTAGATGATAAATGACTTCATTTTGTCTACTCATCTTTGCAATCTTATTCCATCTTATCTCTTGACTCTTCTCACACTCTACTCCTCTCCCTATTGTATTTTTAAACACTTCATATTTAAGAACCTGCTTAGTGATTTTCTTCTACACCATACCTGAAATTGTGTGCTATGACTGTAAATGATGATTATGATGGGCCCATGTGCTAGTTATATTATAGCCAAAGATATTGTAAATAATAGAGACAATACCTGCTTGTTTTCATCAGCGTGCTATAGACGGTAGGCATACCGTCCGTAGACGGTAGGTGACGTATACCTTCACGGTAGGCAGCGTGATATGGACGGTAGAACCTGCTCATTTTGACAGGACATTGAACCTAAATGAAATGCATAGTTCATATTGTCATTTCTAAAAAATATATGTATCTTGATAATTTATATGTTAGAATATTGAAGTTTTCTAAGGTAGTTTTAAGACCTCTCAACACTACAAATTAGGGTAAATATAAATAAAGAAATTGCTTGGGGAATTGCCCTACGCTTTCGTGCGCGTATGCAAGTGACTGGAGTTTGGTGGCTTGCTGATCTCTGATCAGCAAGTATAATGATCATCTGATCATTATACTTTAGAATTATGAAGCTTTCTAATGCAATTTAAAGTTTTCCAAGATGGCATTGAAGCTTCTTGACGCTTCCAAATGGAGTAAAAACAAATAAAGGAATTTCTTGGGGAATCTATTGTTATATTATTATTGTTATTGTATTATTATATTGTTATTGTTATTGCTATCTATATGCCACATTTTGGGGCTGTACTGCCTCCCTTGAAATCTAAACATTTTAGAAGAATGACCCCATAACTATTGATAATATTAAGATAATTTATCTTTTTTATCCTTTTTATGAACAGAGAAGAACCTCTTATTTGTAAAAGGAAAGATAAAAACCTCTAATCCTTAACTTGTCTTCTCAACAGCACCACCACTCCTGGTTTCAGTATATTTCAGCTTAATGTGCATGACCTATCTGAAAGAAACTCAAAAGGACAAATACGGATCTTCAGATTTATTCTAATGTCCCGGAAAACCTTCCTTCTCCATCGCATTATACAGGTTCATGAAGCAGTGAGGCAAAGGGCATATGAAGCAATATCCACAAAACCCTAATTGATTCGTTCCTTTGTCGTATACCAAATGAAGAAGAAGAAGAAGCTAGTTGTATCACTAAGAGCTTTCTTTTTACAGTTTGTCACGAAATGCCTTACGAAATTATTCTCTATCACCAGTTGTAAACTGAATACTGTTTGAACGCTTGGGTATTAGTTTGGAGCTTACAGAAGACCCTTTAGCTTTTAAACCATTTGATTAGTAGAAACAAGTGGATTAATACTAGGCAGATATCCAATGGTGACTAAGTAAAATCATTGCTAAATAAAACAGATTGGGCACTTGTGTGTCAATGTACTTACAAGACTGTTATAATTCTAGACTTTAAATAGTAGAAACAAGTGGGTTAATACTAGGCAGATGTCCGATGGTTACTAAGTAAAATCATTGCTAAATAAAACAGATTGAACACTTGTGTTTCAATATGCTTACAAGACCGTTATGATTCTAGACTTAGAATAGCAGAAGCAAGTGGATTAATACTAGGCAGATGACCAATAGTGATTAAGTAAAATCATTGCTAAATAAAACAGACTGAACACTTGTGTTTCAATATACTTACAAGACCGTTATAATTCTAGACTTTGAATAGTAGAAGTCGGAGGAGTAACACGAGGCAGATGCCCAGTGGTGGCTAAGTAAAATCATTGATGATTAATTACAGATTTGGCATATGTGTATTAGAAACTTACAAAAGATCTAACAATTCATAATTAGATTTAATACATTAATTTAAGTTACATAAATACTTCGTTTATTGGATTAATTTTATTCACATTTAATGATTAGATATCGCAGAAGATGCTTCAACTTTGAACCATTTCAATAAATTGGAGCTGGTGGGGTAATATTTGGCGGTAGTGACCAGTGCCGCCAGTTGCCACAGTGCAGTGGATAAGGAACTCTCCTTCTTACTTGTACGATATGAGAAGAAACCACTCAGTGGTAAACGTAGAGTTCACCAAAAATATATGTTTTAAGTCACTCTAGCCGTGTAGATGGCTCATTGGACTTACAATCCTATGTCCTTTGGGAAACGGGCTCAAGCTATGGTTCTGGCTATCTCGAGTTCTGGCGAGAAGCATGTTTCAGTGGTATGACTTATTTAATTATTAGATTTATTTATGCTTTTTCTTCGCTAACTTCACACTTCACGTAACTAGTTATACAAGTTCATCAATAGACAGGTTCGTAGTGCTGAACTGGAAGATAGTCAATTGAGATTTCACTAGAAATGAAAAAAGTGGTTTAAATATAACTAAAATTTTTTTAAGGATGCTAAGGTTCCCTATGGGGAGGAGTTTACCTTAAGCTGAATTTACAAGCTTGATATGTGGATGCAACTCAGGACTAATTGCCTTCTAATTAGCGCAAAATTTAAAAGGTTTTCAAAAGAAAGAGGTTGCAGATATAGCTGCGAATATAAACTTGCTCGGTTTGCAAAAATAAGGAGGATGATTTGACGCATTGTTGGAGCCAGTGCCAGGGGCTCTTTACGAAGGTATATTCGGAAAAACTGAGTTGATACTTAAAGATGTCTTAAATAGTACGTCGCCACATTTTATCTGTAGAATAGCGAAGTATTAGGAAATTATGTTTACTAAAAGGAAGCTCCATTTTATTAAGTAAATTGAGTGTTTCAATTAAGCGTTTTAATCGTGATACCAACTTGGAAGAGTAGGGATCGCTAATATACGTCTATATTATTTGTGCTTTTATTGTGCGCTTGGCAGTATTATTGTCGTTAAAATATATTTTATCTTATTACTATTTTTTTCACTTTTAGGCTATCCTCAATATTCAGTACCACCGTCTACTGTACAGCAAGTGAATCAACCAGCACCATCTGCTCCTGCACCAACTCCAGACATTGGAGAATTGATTTCTTTTGATTAAATCCAGATTTATCGTTATTATTTCTTTTAAATTTTCTAGTTGTCACTGCTTTCTAAATTAACGGGGTTTAGTATCGTCGATAATTTTGTGGATTAGCTGAATAGTGGAGTTTTAACGATTTTGCGAATTACATTATAATGCTTGCCAACTGTTTTTATACGCTATTAGGGAATACGGACTATACGCATTGTGAAAAAAGTAGTTCTTACAGAGTAGTAAATACGGTTAAACGTCTAAGCAGTCTTCTATATGGATGTGAAACGTGAGTTGTCAAAGCTCAAAACAGTAGAAACTTAGATATCTTTGATCATGATTGTCTCCGTCGCATTCTAAATGTCTGACGCCATCAACGAATATCCAATAATGAGATCCCTCACCGCTGTAAACAGCCGTGCCCAGTCTCGAAGCTTGTAGAGATGATCAGTGTTGCCAACACTTTGAAAATACTTATACTAGTTTTCCGACCAGCCGAACAGCAGGTTAAAAATTTCCCGTAAAAAAAAATCCATAAAGTAAAACTTGAACAGAAATTCGAGTCAGAAAGGTGAAAGTAAAACCAAAATATATTGTAAAATTTCATTGTACCAAATAATTTCTAAATGTATATGTCACTTGCGCCGTCCGGCTAGCAAAACATCCTACCATAGTTTACCTTTTTATATGTGTTAAGTGAGCCTTTTGACTCCGACCATGAAATATTATGGACCGAATGCAATTCTGCACGTTTATCAAAAAGATTTTCATGTTTAATTGTTGCTTCGGTATATTATCCTGAAAGTGCTAAAAACAGGAAAGACTTGATTGAACACATTCAGTTTTTCGTAGACAAAATGCGCCGCAAGCATGTCTCTCCTGGCTTTGTTATTGCCGGAGACTTCAATCAAACTAATAGGCAATGGGTTTCAAATATTTTAGATTTGCGACAAGCCGTTACAATACCTACCCATCAAAGTGGCAGCATACTTGACTTGATTTTTACAAACTTGACAGACTTTTATTACGCACCGAGATCCCTAGGACCCCTTCTGAATTCTGATCACTTTATCATCTTCTGGGAAGCCAGTTCGGCAATTCCGAAGCCAAAAAGAGTCAAATATACGGTGCGACCACTTACTGCGGACTCGATATCTACATTTGGTCGCTGGATCGGTAATTATCAGTTTGAGGACATTTGCTCTGAACAGGATATTAATATTAAAGTCAAAAAGCTGAATACTCTGCTTCAGGAGCAATTTCAGACTTGTTTTCCCGTAAAAGTCATTACTGTGAGTGACACTGATAAACCGTGGATAACCAATGATCTAAAGAATTTAATAAAAACCCGTTGTCGCCTTCATATCGCTGGTGATACCGTAGCTTCAGTCAAGTTGCGTAATCATATTGTTAAACTGAACAAGCGTGCCAAGAGGCAGTATGTGAGGGATAAAATTACTCCCTTACTCACAATAGACCCCCACAAATGGCATTCCTCAGTAAAAAGACTTACCGGTAAGACAACACTCAGAGATCTAAGGCTCCTCAAAGAGGACGGTACCTTAACCTCAGCTAATGAAGTCAATTCTTTTTTTGCTGACATTTGTACCTCATTTCCATCAATCACCAAATCAGAAATTGATACTATCATTGCTGGTGCAGAGATTGAGGACGTATGTGAGGTCTCTGAATTCACTGTTTATAAGGAACTCCTAAGACTGAAAGCGAACTGTGCGTCCTACCCAGGTGAGCTTCCAGTAAAGCTGTTACGTGAATTCGCCATTTTTCTTGCTAAGCCACTCTCTTCTATAATCAACCAATGTTTCCTTCAGCAAGTATTCCCTAGTGCTTGGAAAAGAGCATATGTCCGCGTTATTCCAAAAGTAAGGTGTCCAAAATCTTGTGATCAACTCCGGCCTATATCAATAACTCCGAACCTTTCTAAAGTTGCAGAAACGTTTATTTACCGCAAACTTATGTCACAGGTCTCTGCACATCTAGACCCGTATCAGTATGGATGCTTAAGAGGCAGCAGCACAACTGTTTATTTAGTACGGATGTACCATCTCATTGTCGAGTGGCTCGACCGAGGAAGTGCTATAGTCGACCTTCTCCTCGTAGACTACCGAAAGGCTTTTGATCTTATTCGCCATTCCGTTGCTATCACAAATCTACGCACCATGGGTGCGCAAAAACATATTCTCCTTTTAGTGATCAATTTTTTACAGGCCCGCTATCAGTGCGTTTACAGTCTTTTCCCAGGAGATACCGACTCCGAATGGGTCGAGCTTACATGCGGAGCCCCACAAGGTACTAAGCTCGCTAGTCTACTGTTTTTGGCAGTGATAAATTTCATCCTTTCCGGCTATGAAGAAAGATTTAAGTATGTAGACGACTTGTCAGTCCTACTGAAGTACATTGTTGAGAAGTCTGAGGCTGTCCCCCAATTCTGTAACGAAATAATCAACAACTTCAAAGATGAATGTACTGCGAACAGCCTCCAAATCAACGAAGGAAAGACTAAAATCCTTCGCTTTAATCCCCTGAAGAGAGACTTTGTGTGCCCTCCTCCTCCTTATCCTAGTGAATCTTCGGCAGTAGTGCTTGGTGTCAAGTTTAGCATCGACTGTTCTTTCAGCCTCCATGTCGATACAATTATCAAAAAGGCAAATAGTGCGATGCGGACACTTTAGTCCAGGACTTTTAGCTCAAAAAAGGGTCGAACCCGGACAAAATTGCAATATAAACGAAAATGGTACCAAAATGATCAGAAAAAAATTCTGTACAACATACTAAAAGTCCCCATAAATCCGAGTGGGGCGAGTACCCGAAAAACAGGGGAAAAGGGGGAAATGCGGGGGAAAATGGTAAAAATGCCGAACATGCCCAGAAAATAGTTTAAAGTGAGTTTTCTGGGGTTTTCACATACGCTGATTACGAAATTGACATCTAAAATTCAGTATAGAAAAAGAGTACTACGAAAAACGGGGAACAGGGGAAAGAGGGGAGAAAAGAGAAGAATACAGGGTAGGGGTAGAAAGCGGTTTGAAAGATATTTCCTGGGGTATTCCTATCTGGTGATTACGAAATTGAGAAATAAAATGATATAAAAAAATCGATTAACATAAAACGGGGAAATGGGGGGGGGGGAAGGGAAATATACAGGGTAGGGGTAGAAAGTATGTGGAAATGTGTTTTCTGGGGTTTTTCTATCTGCTGATCACGAAACTGACCCCTAAAATGAAGGAAAGAAAACGAGAACCATTAAAACCGAACAAAACTGGAGGAAACAACGGAAAAGGGGAAGGGAGGCCTGACTCCTGAGCCAGCTGCTAATGGCTAATAAGTAGGCCTATGGACAAAATAACTCGCTTAAGTATCAAACTTGTACTTTCTTGAATCATAGACATTTCTTACAACCATTTGAATTACTAAACATAAAGAAAACAGCCGCTTGGCAGTTATATATAAAATGGCTATTATATGTAAAATTTGCACTTTCGAAGGCAGTATAGTTGACTTGAAAAACACAGCATTGATATCACTAGTCGAGCTCCTCGTCTTCGACAATCTCGTTGTCCCTGTTCAAACAGTTGATACCCTGACTTTCTCCACACGCGAACGTACACGCTAATCCATTTTTCTTGCAGCTGCATCGCGAGTTCTCGCAGCCTGTCTTACAGTTGCATCTCACGACACTCAAAAGAGTCTGAGGTGCGGGCAACAAATGGGTCATCACAGGTGAGTATTTATGGTCTCTGAGGACCCAACCCCAGTCAGCCGGGTCGAGGTCAGCTGGTTCCCCTTTCCAACAGGATACCTGGAGGCGCACTCGCTGGGAGTGGAATGAAGCTGCAGCTTCGGTTGGCGGAAGCCTTTCAGGCTTAACAAACGCCGTAGTATTAGACGAAGAAACTTTTTCCAAGAAAATTCGATGTCGCAGCTTAGTGAGATCTTCGTTTGGTCGTGCTTTATACAAGCTGAGGAGAAGATATTCACCCGCTTTCACAATTTCATCTTTGGACGATGATTCATCCAGAAACACCTGAGGCACCAGAACCGTGTTATCGCTTCTTTTGCGTTCGTTGACGATTCGAAGTAAAGTGTTTTTGCATTAGGCGGGAGGTGATACAAGAGTAGAATCAGAAGGTCAGTGTCGTTGCCAAGAACTATTGTTTCAGAGTTTTCTGCTTTCAACGAAGTGTTTCAGCGAAGCAAACAGAGTTTCAACGAAGTGCAAAAAAATGGGAGAAGTATCCAGGCTGCTTCTGGTAGGGCACGCACTCTTGGGATGTGACACGACCTCACGAGTTTTCGGACTTGGAAAGCAAGCTGTGCTACCTCTTTTGAAGAAGAGCGAAGTGTTCAGAAAAAAATGCAAAGTGTTTCTGGATGAATCATCGTCCAAAGATGAAATTGTGAAAGCGGGTGAATATCTTCTCCTCAGCTTGTATAAAGCACGACCAAACGAAGATCTCACTAAGCTGCGACATCGAATTTTCTTGGAAAAAGTTTCTTCGTCTAATACTACGGCGTTTGTTAAGCCTGAAAGGCTTCCGCCAACCGAAGCTGCAGCTTCATTCCACTCCCAGCGAGTGCGCCTCCAGGTATCCTGTTGGAAAGGGGAACCAGCTGACCTCGACCCGGCTGACTGGGGTTGGGTCCTCAGAGACCATAAATACTCACCTGTGATGACCCATTTGTTGCCCGCACCTCAGACTCTTTTGAGTGTCGTGAGATGCAACTGTAAGACAGGCTGCGAGAACTCGCGATGCAGCTGCAAGAAAAATGGATTAGCGTGTACGTTCGCGTGCAGAGAATGTCAGGGTATCAACTGTTTGAACAGGGACAACGAGATTGTCGAAGACGAGGAGCTCGACTAGTGATATCAATGCTGTGTTTTTCAAGTCAACTATACTGCCTTCGAAAGTGCAAATTTTACATATAATAGCCATTTTATATATAACTGCCAAGCGGCTGTTTTCTTTATGTTTAGTAATTCAAATGGTTGTAAGAAATGTCTATGATTCAAGAAAGTACAAGTTTGATACTTAAGCGAGTTATTTTGTCCATAGGCCTACTTATTAGCCATTAGCAGCTGGCTCAGGAGTCAGGCCTCCCTTCCCCTTTTCCGTTGTTTCCTCCAGTTTTGTTCGGTTTTCATGGTTCTCGTTTTCTTTCCTTCATTTTAGGGGTCAGTTTCGTGATCAGCAGATAGAAAAACCCCAGAAAACACATTTCCACATGCTTTCTATCCCTACCCTGTATATTTCCCTTTTCCCCTTCCCCCCCCCCCCATTTCCCCGTTTTATGTTAATCGATTTTTTTATATCATTTTATTTCTCAATTTCGTAATCACCAGATAGGAATACCCCAGAGAATATCTTTCAAACCGCTTTCTACCCCTACCCTGTATTCTTCTCTTTTCTCCCCTCTTTCCCCTGTTCCCCCGTTATCCGTAGTACTCTTTTTCTATAGTGAATTTTAGATGTCAATTTCTTAATCAGCGTATGTGAAAACCCCAGAAAACTCACTTTAAACTATTTTCTGGGCATGTTCGGCATTTTTCCCATTTTCCCCCGCATTTCCCCCTTTTCCCCTGTTTTTTGGGTACTCACCCCACTCGGATTTATGGGGACTTTTAGTATGTTGTACAGAATTTTTTTCTGATCATTTTGGTACCATTTTCGTTTATATTGCAATTTTGTCCGGGTCAAACCCTAAAAGTCCTGGACTACTTATACTAATGCGTCGATTTGGTTTTTCAGTGACACAACTAAGGATAGCCTATCTTACTTACATTCGACCAATTTTAGAGTATGCATGTCCCGTATGGGGCCCACAAGTCAATAACACTATTTACCTAAGTGACCAGCTTGAGTCAATACAAAAAAGAGCAGTCAAAGTAATATTGTGCGATGCTTTTACCGAATATAAGTTAGCATTATCCACTTTACAAATTCCCTTTCTTCAAGAGCGTCGTCTCAGTTTGATCCTTGAATTTGGCCAATATCTTCTCAGAAGTGATAAATACAGATCGATACTACCACCAGTTTTAGTGAAACATCGAAGTACTAGGTTGAAGAAATTTGACAGATTAGCAGCACCTCCTTCACGCACAAATCGTTTTTCCAACTCATTCATCCCTTTCTTTGTATCAAAGTATAACAATTGTTGATTTTTAACTATTTGTCTTCTGATTTTTTTTTTTGTCGTTTGATTTAATCCTTTTTTCTTTTTTGTAAGCACAAGCGCCATTTAGTTTTATGACTACGAGAGATTGTGCAAATAAAACCTATTCTATTCTATATTGTACTAGGTCTCTTAAGTTGTACCGAAAATGGGACGATTGTACCGCATTGGCAACGCTGGAGACTAAGGCCCGTGTGGTTGGGCCATTGTCAAAGGCATGAAGGCCACCTATGTATCTCGAAGTCCGCTATTGAAGGACAACTGTTCAAAATTGGAATTGTTTCTCTGGAAGCCAGAGGAAAGACTGGTGGTCAAGCAAAAACCAGGTAGAATTGCTTCGAGGCTTCGACCTCTTCGGTCGGCTCCGGAACAGAGAGCGAATGCAAAACCGTTGCACATGACCGTGCCTCATGGAAGGCTTCTCTTGGTATAATTATGGATACCGGGCGAGGCGGGGCAGCGTCTATTTCTCACCAAAAGTAAACCGAATACGAATACAGACTGTCTCAGCACAAATATCAGCAGAGTAGAACACTTATTTTTCAACGGAATTTTGCAGTAAAATGAATGGTCTTCAAGGTCAGAATTTTTCACATTGTAATATTTCCTTCTTTGTCTAATCCCCATTCTCGAAACTTGTCAGCAACCCAGACCAAATTTTGCAGTAATATTTAATATTTTTCAGCTAATTTAAACCTAGTTCATTTTTAATATTTACCTATTTTAAGTTTGATCTGTTCATCCATGGTAATATTTGTTATTTTAAGATTTGTGTCGTTATTTTTTTTTCTAAGCTTTATTTATTCATTCACGTTTTTGAGTGGGTTGATGCTTGATATTTGATTTTATTTTTGCTCATTTCAGTGTTTTAATATCCCGGCATCTTCAAGTGTCAGAACAAAAAAAGAAGAAGAATCTTAAAAAAATGAATGAAACCATAGGCATATTAGAAGATAGTTAATTTGAGGAAATGTTTTTCTAAGGGTAGGGTGGGGGCGCGCAAAACCCTATTCTCACCCAATATATGCGAAAACATTTTCTTTTTGGGTGGCATAATTTAGTGGGTTAGATAAGGGGTCTCCTTGCTCCAGAAAAGAAATGCTCTTTAAATTTCCCCCATGAGAAAGAACTTAACGAAAATACATATAAACCAGCTTTTGATGCGTTTCTAAAGGTTTTGTAAGCCCCCCCCGTCTCTTGGGGAGACCTAAGAGGTCTCCTTGCTCCAGACATGCAATGGTCTTTAAGTTTCCCACATGAGAAAGAACCTAATAAAAATGCATATAAACACCCCTCCCCCTCGAATAAATCCTGGATATGCCCTAGATAGTAATATAAATTTAAAACATATACAAGGTGTCTGACAAAACCAATTATCTTAATTTTTAAGTTTTCGATTAAATCCCGAAATAGTATTTCTTTTTCATTTTGCAATGGGGGAAAGTATATACTTTTCGAAAATTTTCCTATTTGGAGAATAAGGAATAGATGAAGATACAGAGTTTTGTTGCTAGCTAATCCCATGTCAGTTGTCTTTCCATCTTTTATAACTCCGTTTTCTGATGAGCTTAGGTGCAATGTTTCGTATTTCTAATGTATTTTTGAATCAGGCGAAAACTACTGCATCCATTTTCGCCCCTGTAAATAAGAGAGGTGGTTTCTCCAGATAAACCAGAATCCTGAAACAAGATTCAGAGTTATCGGTGAAGCCAAGAAGTTTATGAAACCTGCTAATTATATTTGATTGTGAAATTGGAGATTCACCAAGATTTACAGTACGACAGAGTATTAATTAATTATGATTAATCATTGTAATTAATTATGGTTAATGGAATGGCTCATTGAATAAGCGTTATTATTGTGAACATCTATTGAACATCAAAAGGAATTTAATGTATGTATATATAAAAAGAACAAAAAAAACTAGCAAACCCATAGAATCTTAAAAATCAACAGAGAATTATTGTTAGTTTATAAAAATATATAAATATTCCAAGAATTTTAAATCTGTAACGACGAATTGAAGCATATTGAGCTCTGAAGCACAATGACCAAATACTACTACTAACAACTCACCGCAGCACCAAGCCGCCTGAGGCCAACACAGCTACGTACGCTCACTCTCCCATGAAGTTCCCATTTCCCTTGAATATTTCCTTACGACATTCTCCTATCCCAAGCACGGGCGACTTGCTTTCTGTTTAGCCCTAGGTGGTTGGCCAAAAAAGACAATTTTGTTTGTCAAAAAACAAAAAAGACAGTTTTTGTTTTGGCCAAAAAAGACAATTTTAGCAAATTGTCATCCTCAGAACTTGCCCTAGCCATCTCAACCTTTATCTCATTATAGCCTTAAAAAGCAGAATTAAACCATACCTTTTGTACCTACTTCTTGAAATACGGTCAGTCGGCTGGGTACCCTAAACAATCCGTGGGTAATTTTTCTGGAAAACATCGAGCAAATCTTCGTCCGTTTTTCTGAGCGCCCATGCCTCGGAATCTTCTTACACTACTGTTATCACTGTAGCTTCCAATATTCTAATCCTGGTTTGCAGACTTGTGTTCTCATTCTTCCAAACTTTTTTCAACTATGAAAACAACCTGAGCCTTGGCTGTTCTACTTTTATCATCTTCACTCCTTCCACCGTCTTTTCTAATAATTAAATAAAAAAACAGTTTTTTCGTCTGAAAGTAAGGAGAAACATTAAAACGGATAGAAATTATTACGTATATGAAGGGGGTTGCTTCCTCGTCAACACCTCGCTCTTTACACTAAAGCTTTTTAGTACTTTTAAAAAAGCTTCTAATTGTTATAATTAAACGACTGTTGTATTTCAGGAGTCATTCTTAAAGAATTGAGACAACATTCAAACCAGCGTAGAGAGCGAGTTGTTGAGGAGGGGGCAACCCCCTTCATATACGTAATTACCGGCTCGCTCCTTACTTACAGTTAGTTACCATGAACTGTTGAATTCTATCTTGGTAAGTGATGCTGTCCACTTGATCAATCTCTTCGTTATACAGCATCACCCTTTCATTTTCACTTATTCCGAGCCATCGCGACTTTGTCTTCTTAACATTAATTTTCAAACCTATTCTAACACTCGGAACTCAGAAAACCTCTGACGCATCCTCTACTGTTCTTAAAACTGCACTGGTCTTCTCTTAAAACTTTCGTATCTCTCTGTCTAAGAAGTATCATAGTACCAAATAATTCGCTTCCTACACAGACCAGGCTAATACCTCAATACTTACCACACTCATTCTTATCATCTTTCCTATACAGTGGTTTAATTAGGGGTTTCCTAAAATCGCTAGGTACTTCCCCTTTTAAAAGAATCATATTTATAGTCTTCAGCAACGTGTTTTAAACCTCAGACCCACGATATTTAATAAATTCATTTACCACAATGTCGGCACCTGGAGCCTTACTTTTTTAATCCTTTCAGTGCTGTCGCTGATTCTTCCTCACAAAAAAAACTTCCTTCACATCCAAGGTATAACAAACTTTTCATTTTCCTCTATATCTTTTCCTGCAATTCTATGACGGTTTAGCACATTCTGAAAACGTTCTGCCCACCTCTCTTTAGCTCTTTCTTTATTACTAATTGTGGCCCTGTTCCTATCTATAACTGGAACAAGCCCAGATTGACTATTCTCTTTCAATTTATTAACATGCATGTACAATATTTTACTACTGTGCCGTATAGCTGCATCTTCCGGATCCTCTGCAATTATATCCAAGATCTCTTATTCACACCTCCTTAGTTCAAATTTTAATACTTTCTCCACTTTCTTTATATTCCTCTTGTTTAAATATGATCTATCACCAGGATAATTCTTGTAGAAGCTCTTTCTCTTCTCTATTAAACACAAAACCTATTTCACTAGTATTCCTAGCTCCGTTCCTAAGTGTCTTCCCTAAAACACCAGTATTAATTTCACACATCATTTTTGCGTAATTATTCCATCCATATTCTACATTGTCAAATTTTAAATTCTCCAGTTTAGCATTCAACTGTTCCCGGAAATTTAATCTCAAAATGTCATCCTGGAGTCTATCACCGTAACAGCTTCCCAAGAGATAGTAACACTTCCAAAATTTCAGCTTTAAATTAACGTTAGACACTACTAGATAGCGATCTTTCCTTTTAACATAAATAACAGTACTCCTACACACCCTAGTATCTTGGATTGATCCTGCCAGCCTTCGGTATACAATAACATAGTCAACAAGGTTAGCTGTCTTAGAATCACGTGAATACAAAGTTAACTTACGGGTCATTTTATGACCAATTACTGTATTGGCTATACCTATACAGTATTTGTTATACCCAAACTAGATTGTTATACTTACAAAATCGAAGTATTCTGTAGCCATTACTGTTTTCTCTTCCTACGCAAAATTTACCTTGGTTAGGATACCATCTATCCCTATTTCTACAGATCTGGGCGTTAAAATTTCCTAATAAAAATACCATACTTCTACCTGGAACCCTATGTATTTGTTCCTGTAACTGTAAGCAAAAGTCATGTGAGTCACTATTATCTCCGTCAGACAGATATACTACTATAACTGATACCCTGCACTTTTTAGTCATAAAATGATCAATTAGTAGTGTATTATTAATACCTTACCATCCTAAACAAGACTTGGCAGCTTCCTTGTTCATCATGAGTGCTACTCCCTGTCTCTGTACCCCATCTTTCCTCCCATGAATAAACAAATTCCATATTACCTAATTTCATGCCTCCTATCCCTGGAATATGGGTTTCTGAAACTCCTAACAAGTCCAGTTCGAATCGTTCATCAGTCAAAGTGTCGACACGATAGTTACTTTTTAATGTCATAACATTCCAAGTTGCAATTTCCATATTCTTTATACCATTGAAATTATTTTGGCCTCAGGAAAAGCAATGGTCCCGGATACCATTGCAGGACAGGGACCAATACATCTTCCCGAGTTTATACCGAAGCGCTTAGAACAAGACAGCAAAAAGTCCCTGTGACGTCCAGTATGAATGAAGTCTTTGTGCAATCCTAGGCTCATCGTACTCACAACACAGTTTTCAGCACTTTGTGATGCTCTTCTATTAACAAGAATCGAAATCCTGCACACATAACCTCAAGCCTATTGCCTCCGACTCATTTTATATTCATGCCTACAAGTATCATTCTACAAAGAGGAGGCAACCTTAGTGAATAAACCAGCTAGGAAGAGGTTGTTCAGCGCGAAAAGGCCCGCCAAAATACACAAAGTCCAGAAGAATTATGTAATATTCAGAATCCCGTGCGACCGTTGTGTTGTTTACTAGGCTATAATTTCCTCAAGGGCACCACTCCTCAAGTGTGAATAGATTTGACTCAGTCCTGCTGGTACCCCAACAGGGACGAGGCTGCCCTTTGCAGAGGCCGTTGTCCATAGGTCTGGATCTCACATCCTGCTGGAGTTGTCCTACTATAGAAGATTTTTCCAAGACGGTGTTCTGCATCACGATGCAATTTAACCCATTATTGGGAAATATTTGTAACTCACGGGACGTGTGCACACACAGGTGGGCCCTGCTAAATGTACATTTGAGGACCTTCTTCCTCCTCCGCCTGTATTTACGGCCCCTGGGCGAGTGCCCCAGTTTCTACTATGGACACCCAGGGACGAACCCCCTGGTCCGTGCCTCCTATGGAGTTACCGTACATATTTGTAGAGCGTTCCCCTATCACCACCTGGGGACGCGCTGAGTGGTTTGGGGGAGGCCCTTGCTGAGCAGTAGACTCATAAATCTACTATGACAATCCTAAATCTACTATAATGTCAAGCCTACATCTTCTGTTTCAGTGTTTCTGTCTAGAGTTTCAGTGACGATCCAACTATGTTGTCCTTGACTGTCCATTTTTTAGAAATCTATAGAATCGAAGCGAATTTGAACTCGCGTGGATAAATCAGATATTGATTTTTTGTTCACGGTTTTATTTTATTAAATGAACCTGAGAAATATTTTATCAGTTCTCTAATCAGTCTTTTTTAAGGAAAGTAATATACAAAATGACAAATCCAAAGAACTGATAATCTATTAAATTTTGATGATTTATTTAAATTTAGAAAGACTCGTTCATTTACGCTACGCCATGTCATTGTTCAGTTACTGTTTATTGCTAACCACACGGAGACTTTTCATATAAGAAGCCTCCAGAAACTTTTGTTTCGGCTTTAACAGAGCATATTTCTCAGTATCCTATCCATTTTGTATTTTAACTGAAAAAAAAATCTTGAGATTTTATATTTTGGTACAGGCCTGACAGCGGTAATTTTTGGGAGGACAAAGGGGGTACTTACCCGGCTGGAGAAATTCTAGGGGTGCAAAATTTCAATGTTCAATCCAACATTTATTTTGTAGTTTTAAAAGCTGTTTTTTGTATTAAAATAAAGTAGAGGACGTTGTTGGCAGTAAGTATAAGCAAACTGAATCCTAAATTTTCATTTTTCTGATATCTTTTCCCATATAAAATAAGAAGTCAGATTTAAATAAATGAAAATTTTGTTAATAAACGAAATTTTGTTAATGAATGAGAATTTTTGAGATACTGGGGGGGGGGCCCTAATCAAGATATACTCCTAGCGCAAGAGAGGCCAGGAACGCCACTGAAGCCTCTTTCCTCTGTGTTTGTTATGAGAGTTATAACCATGAGGAGCAGTGGATCTACAACTAACTGCATTTCAATTCCAGAAAATCGACTGTTGAAAATTAAGCTCCCAAAACTCGCAGAGTCACAAAACTCGTTTCAAATTTCCAACCAGCTCTTACAGTTAAAAAGACTTAAACTAAGCAAGCATGAGAACCCCGTACTACTTCATATTATAACTGTATAAGGCTTGTGAACCATTACATGACTAACTTGCTATGATAAGTAACCTAAGATATGTTTCTGGTGAAAGCATAAAAAAAGGGCACAAACGGGTGACCTGGTTCAGTATTATCATGAAAGGGAGTCAAATATCCATGAAGCCCTTCACCAGCTACTGAAATACCTCTGCCACCTCAAGAACTACATATTATATCTATAGATAAGATCTATTGCAAAATACCAACGGGCCACAGCAACACACATATAACTTTAACAAAAGCACTACTTTAAAACTTTAAATAAGACAAGTTTTTAAACAATACAAATATAACAGCATGTAACTTTAAATGAGATAAACTAAAATAATAAAACGAATGAAAATATAAAATTATTTACATTTTCACCTCTCTGTATTCTAACTGATACGAATCTGCAAATGAAATCAGAGGATTTACAGAGATTGCATCTCCATAATTATTTACATTTTCACCTCTCTGTATTCTAACTGATACGAATCTGCAAATGAAATCAGAGGATTTACAGAGATTGCATCTCCATAATTTCGAAGATGCAGAATCTCCAACACGGAGATTTAAGGAGATTGCAATCCGTTCTATGAGGGATAAAATCCTTTCACGAAGTTGGAAAAACTTCCGAAATTCTAATAGCACTAATTTCTTGATTTACCCAAAAGAACAAATTCAAATTTTAGTTTAAGCTTAAAACTTTACTGTAAGCTTAGACTAACAGGCTCAAAAATTAAAAGTTGGGTAGAATTCCTTGCTAACTGATGAGATCATTTATTAGAAAGAGGGTTAAGCCCAGAGATATCTGTACTTGTTCCGTGTGTGGTGATGATAATGATGATCTGCAGCTTTTCTATGTACATGTTGGGAGCTACACCCCGCATTCAACAGATTTTAGTGGAATTAATTACAATAGACTTCATTAACCTATTGAATAAAAGTAAGTATCGTGCTTATATTGAACGAGGGCTCGAACAAAAAAATGAATCTCTCTTAAAAAAAAAATCTTGCAAACCCACAGAACCTTTGAAACTAATCATCAATATTGTTTGCTTATACTAAAAGATAAATATTCTAAGAATTTTTTATCTGTTAATGGACGAATTACAGCTTATTGGGCTCTGAAGCACAATAAACAAATACTTAATTGTAGTAGGTTTTAATAAGGGTTTTTGAACGCAGGTGTGACTGGCTATTGAAAGCTTAAAATTGCAAAAATTAATAAGAATAAGATTTTCAAAGTCCGTTTTCTTCCCATTTATAAGCACCACGTTTCCCGCAGGATGTGGAACTAGGTTTTGCAATTCTAATGAGCCTGTTTTAGGTTTTGGCTGTGGATAATCAGTCTTAATCTCTGTAGATACTACTTCGTACCTTGGGTAGTATAGTAGATAGAAAAATTTTGACTTCGCCATTTGACTTGCCGTGTCCAGTTTGAGGAAGTCCATCCTTAACTCGAAATCGAATTTTCGTTTAGATTTTCGGTATTAACAGAGTACAAAGTGGTGCTAATTAGGGAGGAGGTGTGGAGTGCAACCTCCCCCCCCCAGAATTTAAAAAAAATACTTTTTTGCCGTTTTCACAGAAAATAAAGAAATTGCTCAAATTCTTAAATATGTTTACTATAAATAGTTCCTACACACTGAAACGTTTTTTTAACATAATGTTTTCCCCTTTCAGCATTTTCCCTTCCACCCTCTCTAGGATGTGGACAAATTAGTCGACGATTTCTCAAAGTAGCAAAGCCGAGCCATTCCCTGTTTTGGGCACGCTTACTCAATGTTGTTCTTATATTTTTCTTGTATTTTCATTAAAAAATCGAGTAAGTCCTTTCCCTCCCCCCTATATTCTCATGAAATGGCGCCGTTTCTGAACCGATCTTTACAGCTTTTCAACTACTTGCCTAACATTTTGCTATAATTCCAGTATTGCCATCAACAGAACCGTCCTAAATTGAAAGAGGCTTTATTAGAACATTCGACTAAAAAATTGTAAAAAAAAACATAGTCAACGCTAGCTATGATTTTAAAATTTCTGAGAAATCTAGACATTCCAAAGAAAGTTCTGGGCCCAAAGCCTAGTCAAATCAGAAAATAAAATTTTCATGCCACTTTTTGCTTAGGAAAGAAGACCACCCAATGCTCAATGATGTTATATGGAAGAAGAAGAATGAAACAAAATTTTCCCTTTATCACATCAAGGCGTTCTCGGGATCAAAAAAAGAAAGAAGTCGAATCGTGACAATTTGGAAAAAGGAAAGAATCTACAATCAAAAGAATAAATAAAAATAAAACTAACATAGAATACTCAATATTGCAAGAACGGATGATATACAAGGAACTGCTGCTATCACAACAAGGGAGCAATTAAACTGGTTTAAGAATACAAATTTGGTTGAAAGGACTTAAATTCGTGATTTACTCGCGATTTAATTAGACGCGTTTAGGTGTTCTAATTTTTATATACCTAACTGCATTATACGCCTTGTAATCCATTAGAAAAAAAAGATAAATTCTCTCCTCCCTTGCATCTTTGGAAACTCATCTTACATTTCTCTGCTTATTCAGACATGCAGTTTCCATCCCCCCAGGAGACAATTGAAAGGTACCATATTCTGCTAAGGAATGCAATATTAGAGAATTTAATGGCTTAATTGTTGAAACGTGATTATATATTTGAATGGTTCATAGTTCACCTGTGTTAAAGGCCTTAATAGCGATAAAATTTAAGTCACCTACCACCTAATCTGGCTTAATCATTCCTTCGATTTTTAGTAAGTAATCCCGCTTCAGGCTGGTCATTGAGACACAGAGTTTGGTCTAATCCTTAGGAGATACCCCCTTTGGCAAGTGAAGGCAGACATATGAGTTTACTTACTTACTCAGTGCTTAGATTTAGCGTCTCCGACGGCTAATGTTGTATAGGGCAGCAACATTTGACTTTACGTTGGACGATCCTCAGTCAAAGACCACAGCTCGTTGAAAGATGAATGTAGAACTCTTGCTTCAGCTTTGAGGGAGCAACCAATCATGATCCACTCTACGAATCTTACTGGGGCCCAGATGCTTCCAGCACCACATGTCCTATGGGGGTCGTCCTTTACAACAAAGTCCATAATGTTGTGTAGCCTATCAACTGGACTCCCAGAAGAGTCCAACATCAAAAGTTGTGGGGAGTCATGTGACGGCCAGTGTCCCTCCTTTTAAGTCCGACTTCACAATTTATTTGTGATTGCTTGGTAAGAGACCAAATTTTGGTCTCTATGATCACAGCTATTCGCAGATATTCTTTGCAGACAATTATTCTAAAATACAAGCAACCTTTTCTGAACAGCTTTATACAAAATTCCGGATCCTTATTATTGGATAACATAGTATATCGTCCATTCTGTAACCAGGTAAATGTCCTTTTTCCCCTGTATACAATAACGCGCTTTAAATGTGTTTATTTTCCAAACTAAATCTGACCGCAAAAATACAAGCTGACTTAATCGTTTCTATTGATTTTACTTTGTGGATACTGTCATATTCGAGTTTCAGATGGTCATTGACAGCCTAAGTACAAACCTACAAACCTTGCGGCAAGCCGAGATTAGAATATTGGAAGATACAATGACAGTGGTCAAATATGGTTCTGAAACATGGGCGCTCCGAAAAGCGGTCGGAGATTTGCTAGATCTTTTTCCAAAGAAATTGCCTACGGATTATTCTGAGTACCCGGCTGGCTGACCGTATTTCAAACAGTAGGGTGTACGAAAAGTGCAGTTCAATCTTGCTTTCTAAGGCTATAATCAGAGAAAGGTTGAGATGGCTCGGGCACGCTCTGTGAATGAAGGATGACAGATTGCCAAAGAATGTCCTTTACGGTCAACTGTCTAGGGCTAAACGGAAAGCAGGTCGTCCGCGATTGGGGTGAGAGGATGTCAAAAAGAAAGATTTAAGAGAAATGGGAAATTCCTCGGAGGGTGTAAAGAGGGAGGCTTTGAGTAGATTGGGATGAAGGAGGAGCGTGGGTAGCTGTGCTGGCCTTAGACGGCTTGGTACTGCAGTTATTTCTAAGTAGTAGTAGTAGTATTGACAACTAAGTCTTCTAATGGTTCAGCACCTCCTCGTCTGCAAAAAAAAGGCGACTTTACCTTGGTTCCAATTTAGTGTTTCGAGATCAGTTCATATTGAGCTTCTATTGAAATCACGTTTAATATCTGATCTGTGTTGCAATATGGTAAATAAAAGTTAGTTATTTTCTATACACCACTACTGGTTATTCCTTAACTTAAAATAGGAAGGGGAAAGGAGTTTTAGGCAAGTTCTTAATATATATTGAAGAGTGACATCCAAATTTACCAATCTTGATAGCTAGTAGCCCCACATATTCCAGTTCACATCTATATGTCAATATGAAGATTACATTATTCTTCAGCAGGGCCAACTTCACCTTCAGAGAGAAACTGAGACAAAAAGTTTACTTTACCAACTAATTTACTTAAATATAATTATATATTTGGATTTTTTATACCTATTTTCGTTATATGACTTGAAACCACCTTGAAGTCGTCTACCACTTAATTTAGCTTAATCCTCCCTTAGATGTTTTCTAATCCACCCCGCTTTACGCTGCTGATGAACACACAGTTTGGACCCCCCCCCCATGAAACCAGAAAACAGTATTTGGGCTAAAGAAGGCTGAATTTTTAATTTAATAATGATCTTGCATTAAAGAATCAAAACAAAAAAAATAGGCACTCTTCTATGTAGACTTCTTCTATGTAGGCAATTCTTGCTCAAGCGATTCAAGATATTTAATGTCATCTTTCAGAAATTTCTCCATGATATCAGGTGACAGTTCAACCTTCTTTAAGTCGTCGTAGCCAATTTCCTCTTCTTTCCTATACAAGATGAAAAATAGAGAAATCAGACGACCAATAAATGTATATATCTTTAATTTTTTCCTCGAAAACGGCATTGTATTTTTTCCTTTAAATTGGCATACTACCATTTTCTGGCGTAAAAAAATTATCTACTCATCAAGACTTTGGGAGAATCTGTTTCCCCCTCCGAGCCACCTTGTTATTTTTCATAAATCACCTGCTGACTGAAATTAGAGACCCCTTTCAAAGCACAATTTTTTTATTGACAAATTAGCGAGTCTCGGATTATCAATTGTTTTGCATTAAATACTACGCATTATGGTAAAACAATTACAATAACTATTTGTATAGATACAAAATAAAAGGATAGGTTAGTTCCTAATATGTAAAATTTCTGAAGATTGAAGTTATGCTTTCAAAGACAATAGAACAAAAAAAAAGGAAAAGGAGGAAATACCGGAATGATATTTGATAAAATTGCACAAATAAATTCAGAATGTCCAGGAACCTTATACCAGAGGCGTCAAGTTCCTATAAGTAAAAAAAATCAAATTTTAGAAATTTGATTACGAGTTGCGTATTTAAGTGTTTCACCCCCAAAGGTAATTATCTCGAACCAGTGGTCGTATTATATTAGAAGAGCTGACTCAAATAAAAAATTAAAATTCTAGTCCTATTTCAGTTAATAAAAGAGATCAAGTCGTCAGAAAGTATTGATTTAGGATAAAATAATATACATTTCAACCAAACAAAAACAACACAATAAACACACTGACAACCCCCCCCCCCACACACACACACAAAGGCTCCACTCTCAAGAAATAAGACATTCAAATATTAAATTATTAGTTATTTAACCAAAAAAACGCACAAACAAACACCTACTCACAAAGAAAAGAAAAAGATGAAGCAACAGAAGGAAACGAATTCATTTAAACATGACACTGAAATCAGGTGAGGCGGAACCCTATAAATAAAAACTAATCTCTGATCATTTATAAATTAAAGCTAACTCTTAAAAAATCGACCACCAGACGTTTGAATGCAGCAAAGGAGTTCAGCCGCAAGCAACAGCTGTAAGTGTTTTCCAAGCAGCCTCAAGCAACAGCTGAAAATATGTTCCGAGCATCCCCAAGCAACAGCAGGAAGTGTATTCCAAGCAGCCCCAAGCAACAGCTGAAAGTGTATTCCAAGCAGCCCCAAGCAACGGCTGAAAGTGTATTCCAAGCAGCCCCAAGCAACAGCTGAAGTGTATTCCAAGCAGCCCCAAGCAACAGCTGAAAGTGTATTCCAAGAAGCCCCAAGCAACAGCTGAAAGTGTATTCCAAGCAGCACCAAGCAACAGCTGAAAGTGTATTCCAAGCAGCTCCAAGCAACAGCTGAAAGTGTATTCCAAGCAGCCCCAAGCAACAGCTGAAAGTGTATTCCAAGCAGCCCCAAGCAACAGCTGAAAGTGTATTCCAAGCAGCCCCAAGCAACAGCTGAAAGTGTATTCCAAGCAGCCCCAAGTAACAGCTGAAAGTGTATTCCAAGCAGCACCAAGCAACAGCTGAAAGTGTATTCCAAGCAGCACCAAGCAACAGCTGAAAGTGTATTCCAAGCAGCTCCAAGCAACAGCTGAAAGTGTATTCCAAGCAGCCCCAAGCAACAGCTGAAAGTGTATTCCAAGCAGCACCAAGCAACAGCTGAAAGTGTAATCCAAGCAGCACCAAGCAACAGCTGAAAGTGTATTCCAAGCAGCCCCAAGCAACGGCTGAAAGTGTATTCCAAGCAGCCCCAAGCAACAGCTGAAGTGTATTCCAAGCAGCCCCAAGCAACAGCTGAAAGTGTATTCCAAGCAGCACCAAGCAACAGCTGAAAGTGTATTCCAAGCAGCACCAAGCAACAGCTGAAAGTGTATTCCAAGCAGCTCCAAGCAACAGCTGAAAGTGTATTCCAAGCAGCACCAAGCAGCAGCTGAAAGTGTTTTCCAAGCAGCACCAAGCAACAGCTGAAAGTGTATTCCAAGCAGCACCAAGCAACAGCTGAAAGTGTATTCCAAGCAGCACCAAGCAACAGCTGAAAGTGTATTCCAAGCAGCCCCAAGCAACGGCTGAAAGTGTATTCCAAGCAGCCCCAAGCAACCGCTAAAAGTGTATTCCAAGCAGCACCAAGCAACAGCTGAAAGTGTATTCCAAGCAGCACCAAGCAACAGCTGAAAGTGTATTCCAAGCAGCCCCAAGCAACAGCTGAAAGTGTATTCCAAGCAGCTCCAAGCAACAGCTGAAAGTGTGTTCCAAGCAGCCCCAAGCAACAGCTGAAAGTGTATTCCAAGCAGCCCCAAGCAACAGCTGAAAGTGTATTCCAAGCAGCACCAAGCAACAGCTGGTGCTGGTTAGGTTATTTTTTTTTGTTCAAAATTGAATCTACCAGTAGCGCCGATTGGTGGGGCGTAGTGGGAAGGGGATGGAATTTATCTCCTTCCCTTCAAAGATTATGAAAAAGGACCTCTGTCATATTTTCATCAAACATACCTGTCTTTGGTATTTTCAATGAAAAAATCCCTCTTCCTAGATTTTGAAAAATGAATCCTCCCCCCCCCCCAATTTCATGAATTGAAACCAATGGACCTACGCAAAAGATGTATACACTTGGAGGGGGATTCTGTCCCCCTAATAATATCCAACGATAATAATACCTATTCGTGTCTCTCCATCGGTAGATCCCGACTAATACCCGATGGAAATGGTTCAGTTACGTTAAATAAATGAGTCCGGATCCCAGGAAAATCAAAAAAGCTATGTAAATGGCATGTTAGTGCTTTCATTTATAGATGTGCTACTGGGATCATTAATTAATATTTATTTATTTTTTTCTCGAAAAAGGCTTCATATTTTTTTTGGGAAAACTGATATCTTGGGATATTTTCGTATACACAACGATCTAGATAGGTCAGAAGTCAAAGAAAATTCGTTAAGAACCTTAATTTTGGTTTCTACAAGTGACCTCATGTGATATGCTAGTGCACCATATAAGCATATATTATGACATCATGAGGTTATATGGGTACTGTGCAAAATCGTGGGCTTGTCTCGTCGTTTTTCATGCGTAATAACATTATCTCTATAGATAGATAGATAGATAGGAGTATTTCAAAAACCCATGGGCCATATACACACAAAAATATAAATAAATAACGAACAAGCAAGGAAATTAACAACAGAATGAACACGCACAAAAAACTGAATTCAACGCAAAAAGTGCCTAATCTAACTACAAAAGAAATTAGTCATATAAAACTTTTTCTTCTTATTAAGGATTTATCTATATATACTCCCACTCGAAATATTGTGGTTGGGTTACTATTTTGTAGAATACCCGGAAGCATCAAGTTAATCCCATGCAAATAAATTTCCCGTAAATCCAAGAGCACCGGGCATTTCCGGAGAAAATGATCCAAGTCTTCATCATCATCTTTACAAAGGGGACAAGCATACCGCCTATCAGGACCAACTATCATTTTATTTTTGTCGAACGTTTTTTGCCTGTTCTGGATTGGAAGACAATTCGCCCTAAGCTGAATCCAACGACGTAGAATCATAGCCGGTAAATTAAATTTAAAATAAACTTCCTCTCCAAAACTAGGTTTTGCCTGATTATAATGTTGTAGGGTTGTAGAATCTAAAACCAGCCCTTGCCAATGCTGAATTTCCTGACTCGCTAATATAAATCGTACCTGGCTTTCTAAATTTATTGGTACATCACTAGAGCAAAGACCATTATTCCATAAATAAGGCATTCCTACTTTTTCTAGTAATGATTTAATTTGGGATGGCCACGAGGTTTTTAAACCACATTTCAACATCTCTTCATATGCCACTCTTACTAGTCTATCTTCATTACTCTTAGTTAACTTCAACCAGAATCTAAGCATTAAAATATACCTACGTAGCTTTAAAGAAAACAGGCCCATATCACCTTTCAGAATCTGTGAATGAGTTGTCTGATATTACCCTGTATTACCCTGAAAGCGCACAAAACAGGTGTGACCTAGTTTTCTACCTCCAAACAACGGTTGATACACTTAGAAGCCGATATAGCAGTCCTGCTTTTATAATTGCTGGTGATTTTAACCAGACAAAGAAAGCTTGTCTAGCCTCCAATCTTTCTGTTAATCAGATTGTGAATATTCCCACTCACTCATCTGGCAGTACCCTTGATCTGATCTTTACAAACACTGAGGACCTATACCATCCCCCGACGTCACTTGGACCAGTTGGCTTGTCTGATCACTAAGCCCTGTTTCTCAAAGCCAAGAGTTCTGCGAGAAAATGCAAGACATCACGGATCACTACTAGACCAATAACTGACTCTGCAATCCGTGAATTTGGCCGTTGGATTTTTTATATATATAAAAAATCCATTTATATATATATATAGACTTATTTCTATATATATAGACTAGCTGTTGGGGTGGCGCGAAGCGCCACCAGACCCCCTCCCCCCGCCCGCGTAAGTCGTTACGCGCCATATTAGTTACTCGCCATTGTAGTTGTGTCCCTGTGTCCCACCTGTGAATATAGATAGATATATATATATTTTTAACTACGTAAAACTTGCGAATATACAACATTCTTGGCTGTCCCATTGTCTGTGCATATAAATAGACTGTCAGGTTTACCGACTCTTGAACATGCAACATATAATTGTCCATGGGAAAAACAATCTGTATTCAGATCTATACCTCATTATTCTAATAATTGCCCTTGAGCTTTGTTGATGGTAATTGCTAATCGAACATTCCCTGTGTCCCCGTCGTCATTTATATATCCCCCTGTGCCCCCCGGCGTCCCCGTTGTCGTTGTTTCCCTGTGTCCCGGTCGTCATTTGTGTCCCGGTGTCCCAGTCTGTAATTTCTCTTTGAGTGTCGCGGTCGAAATTATTATTCCCTGTGTCCCGGTCGTCATTTTTGTCCCGGTCGTCATTTGTGTTCCGGTGTCCCGGTCTGTAATTTCTCTTTGAGTGTCCTGGTCGTCATTTATATTCCCTGTGTCCCGGTCGTCATTTGTGTCCCGGTGCTTTGTTGATGGTGATTGCTAATCGAACATTCCTTGTGTCCCGGTCGCTTTCTCTTTGAGTGTCCCGGTCGTCATTTATATTCCCTATGTCCCGGTGTCCCGGTCGTCATTTGTGTCCCGATGTCCCGGTCTGTAATTTCGTCAGTCGACAAACATGACGTCAGTCGACACACAAACATGACGTCACTCGACACACAGACAACTTATTTTTATATATATAGATAGATGTCCCGGTGTCCCGGTCGTCATTTGTGTCCCGATGTCCCGGTCTGTAATTTCGTCAGTCGACAAACATGACGTCAGTCGACACACAAACATGACGTCACTCGACAGACACACAGACAACTTATTTTTATATATATATATATATAGATATATACGTATATATATATATACTAGCTGTTAGGGTGGCGCTTCGCGCCACCCCAACACCTAGTTGGTGGGGGCGCTTCGCGCACCCCCCAAGCCCCCCCCGCGCGCGTAAGTCGTTACGCGCCATATTAGTTACGCGCCATTGTAGTTGTGTCCCTATGTCCCACCTGTGAATATAGATATATATATATATATATATATATATATATATATATATATATATATATATATATATATATATATATATATATATATATATATATATATATATATATATGTTTTTAACTACGTAAAACTTGCGAATGTACAACATTCTTTGCTGTCCCATTGTCTGTGCATATAAATAGAATGTCAGGTTTAACGACTCTTGAACATGCAACATATAATGGTCCATCGGAAAACAATCCGTATTCAGATCTATACCTCAAGATTCTAATGATTGCCCTTGAGCTTTGTTGATGGTGATTGCTAATCGACGATTCCCTGTGTCGCCATCGTCATTTATATATCCCCCTGAGCCCCCCGGCGTCCCTGTTGTAGTTGTGTCCCTGTGTCCCGGTCGTCATGTCCCGGTGTCCCGGTCGTCATTTGTGTCCCGGTCTGTATATACATTCGTTTTTGAATTTGTCTTTTTTTAGGTTTTAGTTTTTTACCTTTTTTTAGTTTTTTTTTCTTTTTTTAGTTTTGTTTTTCTCCTTTATTTTTCATTTTTTTTCTTTTTCATTTTATTTTCTTTTTTAGTTTTTTTTTAGCTTTTTAGCTTTTTTAGTTTTTTATTAATTTTTAGTTTTTTTTTCTTTTTATTTTTTTGTAGTTTTTACCTTTTTTTAGTTTTTAATTTTTTTTACTTATGTCCTGGTCGTCATTTATACTCCCTGTGTCCCAGTCGTCATTTGTATCCCGGTGCTTTGTTGATGGTGATTGCTAATCGAACATTCCTTGTGTCCCGGTCGTCATTTATATTCCCTATGTGCCGGTGTCCCGGTCGTCATTTGTGTCCCGATGTCCCGGTCTGTAATTTCGTCAGTCGAAAATATGACGTCAGTCGACACAGAAACATGACGTCACCTGACAGATCCACAGACAGACAACTTATTTTTATATATATAGATAGATAGATATATAAATATACTAGCTGTTGGGGTGGCGCTTCGCGCCACCCCAACACCTAGTTGGTGGGGCGCTTCGCGCCCCCCCAAGCCCCCACGCGCGCGTAAGTCGTTACGCGCCATTGTAGTTGTGTCCCTGTGTCCCACCTGTGAATATAGATAGATTTATATATGTGTTTCAAACTACGTAAAAATTGCGAATATACAACATTCTTGGCTTTCCCATTGTCTGTGGATATACAAAGCCGTATGTACTAATAATGACGTCATATGCAAACGCTCTTTTTACAAACAAACAAACATGCATACACACAACTCGTTTTTATATAGATAGATAGATAGATAGATACAATACAAATTAACTGCGTAAAACTTGCGAATATACAACATTCTTCGCTGTCCAATTGTCGCTGCATATAAATAGATTGTCAGGTTTACCGACCCTCGAACATGCAACGTACAATTGTCCATGGGAAAAACAATCAGTATTAAGATCTATACCACATTTTTCTAATGATTGACCTTGAGCTTTGTTAATGGTGATTGCAAATGCTAATCGAATTGGGAATTGCAATCTTTTAAATTGAAAAGGCAGATCCGTTGGAATCATGGGAATGCGAGGAATAAGAACAGCCTCACCCTCAAAAGGCCCTGACAAGATTGTGGCCTCTATTAGGTTTTCCATTGTTTTTTTTACGGCAAGTCGCGTGCCATTGCAAAGCTTTGGTGGGTTGATATTTCTTAAAAGTATTATTGGTACGCCTATTTTTAGTTGTAGCACGTGTGGTGGAAACCCTGAAGGATCTATGGAATTTAAAAATTCAGATGGATAATTAACCGCTACATTTGGTTCCAAAACTGTGTCGACTGACTTGTAAAGGACTGCCTGGTCTCGAATCTTGGTCAAAACAATATTGTTGATTTCGTGGACGTCTATATTTTTGGGTGCGAGAATCACTCTTTCACTTAGCCATTTATTATTTTTATAATTTTTTAGAATATTCGGAAATACTTTTTCAATCAATTCATTTTTGGACGTCACTAAATTACAGAAATCAGCAGGTAGTTGTATACGTCCTGAAATTGAGTCTACTGGGAGCTTTCTGTTTCCAATTGCCAGCAATTGATCTGAAAATGTTTGACCAGAGTCTTGCGAATATACAACATTCTTGGCTTTCCCATCGTCTGTGCATATACAAAGCCGTATGTACTAATAATGACGTCATATGCAAACGCTCTTTTTACAAACAAACAAACATGCATACACACAACTCGTTTTTATATAGATAGATAGATAGATAGATAGATACAATACAAATTAACTGCGTAAAACTTGCGAATATACAACATTCTTCGCTTTTTTATATAGATAGATAGATAGATACAATACAAATTAACTGCGTAAAACTTGCGAATATACAACATTCTTCGCTGTCCAATTGTCGCTGCATATAAATAGATTGTCAGGTTTACCGACCCTCGAACATGCAACGTACAATTGTCCATGGCAAAAACAATCAGTATTAAGATCTATACCACATTTTTCTAATGATTGACCTTGAGCTTTGTTAATGGTGATTTCAAATGCTAATCGAATTGGGAATTGCAATCTTTTAAATTGAAAAGGCAGATCCGTTGGAATCATGGGAATGCGAGGAATAAGAACAGCCTCACCCTCAAAAGGCCCTGTCAAGATTGTGGCCTCTATTAGGTTTTCCATTGTTTTTTTTTACGGCAAGTCGCGTGCCATTGCAAAGCTTTGGTGGGTTGATATTTCTTAAAAGTATTATTGGTACGCCTATTTTTAGTTGTAGCACGTGTGGTGGAAACTCTGAAAGATCTATGGAATTTAAAAATTCAGATGGATAATTAACCGCTTCATTTGGTTCCAAAACTGTGTCGACTGACTTGTAAAGGACTGCCTGGTCTCGAATCTTGGTCGAAACAATATTGTTGATTTCGTGGACGTCTATATTTTTGGGTGCGAGAATCGCTCTTTCACTTAGCCATTTATTATTTTTATAATTTATTAGAATATTCGGAAATACTTTTTCAATCAATTCATTTTTGGACGTCACTAAATTACAGAAATCAGCAGGTAGTTGTATACGTCCTGAAATTGAGTCTACTGGGAGCTTTCCGTTTCCAATTGCCAGCAATTGATCTGAAATGTTTGACCAGAGTCATCGTTTTGCAATCGGACACGCATATTTGTAGTTAATTTTAATATTTTTAGGTGTGCCCATAAATTAGAATTTTTCAGGCAAGCATTCATTTCCTTGCTGTTCTTTTGATTCCTCGGCACGCTTTCTTTTCTGACTTTCTCTATCAGCAGCAAGTTTTTTGGCATAGACTCTTTGAGCATCTTCATCGGCTTTTGCCATTGTAAGTTCATCAGTCATTGTAAACTTAAACATTAATAGATTTCTACGTGAACATATGTCTTAAATATCTTGAATGACGTCACCGTCAAAGCAAAAATGACGACAACTAATTTCATGACGTCAGTCAACACAGAAACATGACGTCACCTGATCCACAGACAGACAGACAGACAGACAACTTATTTTTATATATATCTATATATATAAAAATAAGTTGTCTGTCTGTCTGTGGATCAGGTGACGTCATGTTTCTGTTGTTGACTGTGCCAGGAGGTACTGGTAAAACGTTTGTGATAAAACTGATTCTGGCATCAATTCGATCAAAAAATGATATAGCGTTGGCAATTGCGTCGTCCTGAATAGCCGCAACATTGCTGCCTGGTGGAAGAACTGCTCATTCCGCTTTGAAATTGCCTCTGAACTTGCATTCTACAGAAACTCCCACGTGCAATATTTCCAAATCATCTGGGATGGGTAAAGTATTGCAGCAATGCAAACTTATTATTTGGGATGAGTGCACAATGGCACACAAAAAATCGCTCGAGGCTCTGGATCAATGCTTGAAAGATTTGCGAGGGAAGTCGAAACCCTTTGGCAGCACATTAATATTGCTTGCGGGAGATTTCAGGCAAACATTACCTATAATACCTAGATCAACTCCTGCAGACGAAATGAATGCTTGCCTGAAAAATTCTAATTTATGGGCACACGTAAAAACATTAAAATTAACTACAAATATGCGTGTCCGATTGCAAAACGATGACTCTGGTCAAACATTTTCAGATCAATTGCTGGCAATGGGAAACGGAAAGCTCCCAGTAGACTCAATTTCAGGACGTATACAACTACCTGCTGATTTCTGTAATTTAGTGACGTCCAAAAATGAATTGATTGAAAAAGTATTTCCGAATATTCTAAAAAATTATAAAAATAATAAATGGCTAAGTGAAAGAGCGATTCTCGCACCCAAAAATATAGACGTCCACCAAATCAACAATATTGTTTTGACCAAGATTCGAGACCAGGCAGTCCTTTACAAGTCAGTCGACACAGTTTTGGAACCAAATGAAGCGGTTAATTATCCATCTGAATTTTTAAATTCCATAGATCTTTCAGGGTTTCCACCACACGTGCTACAACTAAAAATAGGCGTACCAATAATACTTTTAAGAAATATAAACCCACCAAAGCTTTGCAATGGCACTCGAATTGCCGTAAAAAAAACAATGGAAAACCTAATAGAGGCCACAATCTTGACAGGGCCTTTTGTGGGTGAGGCTGTTCTTATTCCTCGCATTCCCATGATTCCAACGGATCTGCCTTTTCAATTTAAAAGATTGCAATTCCCAATTCGATTAGCATTTGCAATCACC